>NC_134356.1:440760362-440852862 GCF_048569485.1 Anomaloglossus baeobatrachus | reverse complement strand
CCTTGGTCATAAGCTTACAGTCTGAGGAGATAGGGGAGGCACAAAAGGTGAATGGGGGTGAAAAATCTTGTCATATGGTTCCAGCCATCGAGTTAATAGGGTATTCAAAACCAGCTGCATGGACCAGTCACCTGCCAGAATTTATACAGGTTCAGAGTGTAAAAAAGTACATGGAGAGTAATGGAATCAGAAGATACAGGGGACAAGAAATTTCATGAGAAATCTTGAAGACTGGAGCGAAAGGTTCCAATTATTGAGGATGTCAGTCTTAGGCTATGTGCCCACGGGGACATTGTCCTGCGGATATATCTGCAGGGACATTCCGCAGGAGCTCCCAGAAAACCGCAGCACAACTTTGTCTGTTTCAATGGTGCGGATGTACAGCGGAATGTCCTGCGGATATGGTGCGGGCATTCTGCATTCAGGATACAGTACCACGGCTTCGGCACTGCATCCTCAATGCAGAACAAGTACTGAGTGATTCGGGGAGTTCATTACTTGCCTCCATCACGCAGCACTTCTCCTCCGGCCGTGTCACTCTGTCAGCGTCTGCACTGTGCAGGAGAAGAAGGTGGGGCGGGCCTGAACTAGCTCTGGCTGTCACATGACCGGAGTTCGTGCAGGCCCCCGCCCACCTCCTGTTCCTAGCTCCACTGCCAAGGTAAATCCGCAGGGAATAATTGACATGCAGTTACGTGCGGCTGCGGGATATCCGCAGCATATTCCGCAGCCGCACATTCCACAACGGGGACACACACTCCCCATGTCCCATAGGATAAACATGGGGAGTGTCTGTACTTGCTGAAACCTGCGGATTTATCTAGAAAATCCAGATAAATCCGCAGGTTTTTCACGGCAAAATCTGCAGGAGCAAGCTCCCGTGGGCACATTAGCCTTAGATCATTAGCAGAGCGGAGGGCACGAGTGGGGGTGATACAGAGATGAGGGAGGAGATGTAGTGCGGTGCTGAACCGTGGAGAGCTTTGTGGGTCAGAGTGATAAGTTTATATTGGATCCTGTAACGGATAGGCAACCAATGCAATGACTGGCACAGAGCAGAGGCATCAGTGAAGCGGTTGGAGAGGAACATGATCCTGGCTGCCGCATTCAAAATGGATTGGAGAAGGGGAGAGTGTATGTGTATATAATATATATATATATGTGTGTGTGTATATATATATATATATATATATATATATATATATATATATATATATAGTATATATATATATATATATATATATATATATACACTCTCCCCTTCTCCAATCCATTTTGAATGCGGCAGCCAGGATCATGTTCCTCTCCAACCGCTTCACTGATGCCTCTGCTCAGTGCCAGTCATTGCATTGGTTGCCTATCCGTATTTAGGATATAGGATTTATATATATATATATATATATATATATATATATATATATATATATATATATATTTATGATAGTATAATATATACATACATTTAACTCATTCTAGATTTCTTTGTATAGGTTGTCTTTATTGTGATAGATACCTGATGCTCTCAATTTTTTTTTTTTTTTTAAACTGTGTGAGGTATGATATATACTTTTTATATGTATGTCAATGGATTCAGTCGGATATAGAACAATCTGCACATATAAATAAACATGGCCTCAGAATAGACTTTTTTTGTTCTCTGGATGGCGCCCATGCAGCCACTTCCCGGTGATGAAGAATGCTGGACAAGCTGCGGCCATAAATATTGGCGCTCGGGACTGGATTTTTACAACTGATGTTCAAATATTTCAAGTGCATTTTTGTCGTATTAAATAAGTGTCATTGAAAATGTTGAGTAATCGTAAGCACTATGTTTCCGTATAGGTAAGGCATATTCATACATGGATTTTTTTTTTCTCTCCACTTAGACTTTGGATGGAGACTTTTCAGATGACAATCGTGATAAATGCAGTAAAGCCACAGCACCACTCATATCAGCCGTGGAGAACCTGACTGCATTTGCATCAAATCCCGAATTTGCCAGTATTGCCGCCCAGATCAGTGCCGAGGTAATGAATCGTAGCATTCCAACTCTTTCTCATGGATGACATTCATGTCTTTCCATTTTATAATCCTGGCAGGGCCTTTTCCAAAATTCAAATGGTGCTCCTTCCATTCAAGCCCTCCCATTAATCCAAACAGAGGTTTTTGGCCACATGTGGGGTATCCCTGCGCTTACAAGAAATTGGATAACAACCTGTGGGGTCCACGATTTGTTGTTGCCTTTTGAAAAAGTGAGGAATGTGATGCTAAAGAAACATTTTTGTGAAAAAAATGAAAATTTTCAATATGGCAACCTAAGCTTATCAAATTCTGTGAAGTATTCGTGGATTCAAAATGCTCAATATACACCTAGATAAAAGCCTTGAGGTGTCTTGTTTCCAGAATGGGGTCACTTGTGGGGGACCTCCACTGTTTAGGCACTTTAGGGGCTTTCCAAATGCGACATAGCGTCCACTAATTATTCCAGCCAAATGTTCAGTCAAATGGCACTTTTTCCCTTCCGAGCCCTGCTGTGCACCCAAACAGTTGATTTCCACCACACATAAGGTATCAGCATACTCAGGAGAAATTGCACAATACATTTTATGCTCCTTTTTTTCCTTTTACTCTTGTTAAAAAAAAAAAAGCTATGTGGTTGAAGTAACAATTTTGTGCTAAAAATGTATTTTTTTTATTTTCACAGCTCAATATTATAAACTTCTGTGAAGCACCTGGGGGGGGGGGGTTCAGGGTACTCACCAAACATCTAGATAAATTCCTTGAGGGGTCTATTTTCCAGAATGGGGTCACTTGTGGGGGACCTCCACTGCTTAGGCACCTCAGGGGCTCTCCTAATGCAACGTGGTGTCCGCCATTGATTCGAGCCAATTTTGCAGTCAAATTGCACTCCTTCCCTTCCAAGACCTGCCGTGTGCCCAAACAGTTGATTTCCACCACATATAAGATATCACCAAACTCCGGAGAAATTGCACAATAAATTTCATGGTGATTTTTTTTCCTGTTACCCTTGTGAAAAAAAAAGCTACCTGGTTGAAGTAACAATTTTGTGGTAAATTTTTTTTTTTATTTTCATGGCTCAACGTTATACACTTCTGTGAAGCACCTGGGGGTTCAGGTTACTCACCAAACATCTAGATAAATTCCTTGAGAGGCCTAGTTTCCAATATGGGGTCACTTATGGTGTTTTTTTGCTGTTTACGTACCTTAGGGGTCCTCCAAATGCGACATGGTGCCCGCAATCTTTTTCAGCCAAATTTCCTTTCCAAAATTCAAATATTGCTCCTTTCGTTCCAAGCCCTCCCATTTGTCCATACAAAGGTTTCAGACCACATGTGAGGTATCACCGCGCTCATAAAAAAGTGGTTAACAAACATTTGGGTCAAATTTTTGGAATTACCTCTTGAAAAAGTGAGAGAATTGATGCTAAAGCAACATTTTTGAGAAAAAAATGACAATTTTCAATATGACAACGTAACGTTATCAAAATCTGTGAAGTACCTGTGGGTCCAAAATGCTCACTATACCTCTCGATAGAAGCCTTAAGGGGTCTAGTTTCCAAAATGGGGTCACTTGTGAGGGGTTTCTTCTGTTTAGGTACCTTAGGGGATCTGTAAATGCAACATGGTGCCCGCAATCTGTTTCAGCCAACTTTGCTTTCCAAAATTCAAATATTGCTCCTTTCATTCCAAGCCCTCCCATTTACCCAAACAAAGGTTTCTGACCACATGTGGGGTATCGGCGCGCTCATAAGAAAGTGGGTAACAAAGTGTGAGGTCCAATTTTTGGTGTTACCTCTTGAAAAAGTAAGAAAATTAGTGCTAAAGCAACATTTTTAGTTAAAATGTTTAATTTTTATTTTTTTTCATTCCACATTACTTTAGTTCCTGTGAAGCACCTGAAGGGTTAATAAACTTCTTGAATGTGGTTTTGAGTACCTTGAGGGGTGCAGGTTTTAGAATTGTCACTTTTGGGTATTTTCTTTCACCTAGGACTCTCAAAGTCACTTCAAATGGGATGTGGTCCCTAAAAAAATGGTTTTGTAAATTTTGTTGAAAAAATGGAAATTGCTGATGAACTTTGAACCCTTCTAACTTCCTAAGCCCAAAAAATGTTGTTTCAAAAATTGCGCTGATCTAAAGTAGACAAGTGGGAAATGTTATTTATTAACTATTTTGTGTGACATAACTCTCTGGTTTATGGGCATAAAAATTAAAAGTTTGAAAATTGCAAAATTTTTAATTTTGTTCTCAAATTTCAGATTTTTTCACAAATAAAATAAAAAAATATCATCCTAAATTTACCTCTAACATGAAGCCCAATATGTCACAAAAAAACAATCTCAGAATCACCAGGATCCATTGAAGCGTTCCAGAGTTATAACCTTATAAAGTGACACTGGTCAAAATTGCAAAAATGGCCTGGGCATTAAGTACAAAACTGGCTTCGTCCTTAAGGGGTTAATTACTTAAATTCCACTGTCAATGTCTGACAGTGGCATTTAAAGCGCACCAGGATTTTCCTATATAACCTAAACCCAGTACTATACTGGCACTGTCAGGCTGATTTTATACATGCCTTTAGTGGTCAGCTAGGATGTATAGGTTTTAAAACACAAGCAAGTAACGTTTGTAAAATCAGCAGCTTGTTGAGTGACAGCAGCTGATAGCTAAGGTGGGTATTCATAGTGATCCCCACCCCCTGTTTCTTGTGCGAATTCTGTTATACAATTGTTTTACTTTGTGACTAAAAGGTCCTGTGCTGATGTCATACCCATGTGACCATAAGGGGCGGGGCCTCAGCCTACATAGCTTATACCAGAAAGCAACATTTTTCTGTTGGCTAAGGCCCCGCCTCTTCCGGTGAAAGATGGGGTATTGTAGTGGTGGGTGTCTTATTTTTTTTTTCCAGGTACAATCTATATTTATTCTTGAACAGAAATCATCATTTATTCAACTATAATAATGTCCTCATGTTCTAGAACATCATAAGCCTCCAAACCCTGAATTACATTGTGAATTTGTTTGTGACTCTATTTCCTTTACATTCATTGGCCCCAATTTCTCCTGTCTAGCAATAGCGATTTCTCTATCGTTTCATTGGGGGACACAGGACCATGGGTTATGCTGCTGTCACTAGGAGGCGGACACTAAGTAAACATAAAAAAGTTAGCTCCTCCCTAGCAGCATACACCCCGAGCCGGAGGCGGGCTCAGATCAGTTTTTAGCTTAGTGTCGTAGGAGGCTGATGTGGGCCGTCTCGGCCCCCCTCAGCCATGTATGTTTTTGCGCTTTTTTTATTTTATTTCGGCGCCGCTCATCGCTCTCATACCTGTCGTCTTCTTCTCTGCAGGTATTCGCTTCACTCATTCTCCGCAGCCCCGTGGGTACCGCTCCCCAGGGTCGCAGGGGCTTGAGACTTCGGGGCCCTCTCCCCCGCCCGTCCCCGTGGTACCACTCCCGGGGGTGCGCGTGTGGGCAGGTTGTTTTGTGGGCACCCCTGATTCGCCCTGAGGTATCACCCCAAAGGGCGTACAGGGGAATACAGCAGGGATGGAACCTCAGCAGCGTTTGTGATTAGATGGGGCCCTGTCACGCTGCCTTCTCCTGATAGGGGGCTGTCTACCCCCATCATGATGCCTACTACCCTGCCTTCAGCACGCTCTCCCCCGGAGCCTTCCTGGACGAGCAGCGCTGTTCACAGGCAGGGCCAGGGAGCTCTGCCTGCACCGCATCCATCGCTGAGCCGGCGCCGCCGATTGCAGGTAGGATCCGACTTCCCTGCTCTTTCCCCCGGCCCCCTCCATAAATTTAGTCCCCGGCTTCGGCCTAGTCGCTCCTGCGTCCTAGCCACGCCCCCGCTGCATGCTATTGGCCGCCGGTCGTCTCCCTCTGTACCTCCCACTGCTCTGTCTCCTGGCAGATGGTGGGGGCTGTGAATCCTCCAGACTTTTCGCGCCGGAATCCTGCTCCTCCCCCAGCCTCCTCCAGCGTCCCCTCTCCATTTTAGCCTGCCTCTGGTCCCCTGAGGCTGCAGCACGCCGGCGTTCTGAGTTTTCTGGCCAGCTCATTCCTGGACTCCACTTCTGGACTGGTGGGCAGCACGCAGGACCTGGGTAAGCTCTGCTCCTAAGGAGTAGCCCTCACTAGGTAGCATTCTCTGAGTTTAGGGACGAGTTAACCCTCTCCTGTCTCCTTCCTAGCAGCCACCAGGGAGAGTACCTGTGTGCACCATGCCTAAGGCTAAGCCCACCCAATCCAAGCAGGCCCCCTTTGCACTATTTTTTGCATGCTCCTCCTGCAGCTCCAAATTTTCCCAGGGTCAGGACGCCCCACTATGCTCCGTCTGTTCTACAGACGCGCAGCCTCCGCAGGACTCCGCGGCCGACGCTTCTGATACCGCAGACGCCACAGCGCCATATGCTGCAGGGCCCTGCGTCCCGCCCCCCCCCCGACTGGCTAGCGTCCCTGTCTTAGTCCGTAGATTCCCTCTCTGAGGCTTCTCGGACCATCGCGCAAGCTCTACGCCTGCTGCCGACGCTCGCCCAGATTCCCGCAGACCCGGCGCAATTGCCCCCGGAGCAGGTGAGCCCCGTTGCAGGGTCCTCCTCTGCTGCTCAGAAACAGACCCGCCGGGTCTCGTCCTCAGACTCTTCCCAGGTTTCACCTTCATCCCCAGGTCCAGACCGTCAGTCCTCCAGGGAGGCTTCTGACTGCTCCGAGGATGATTCCGATGCGGTACCCCTACAGGACTCAGAGCAGGCGGCCGATATTCGGCACATGGTAAATAGCCTGATAGAAGCAGTAAACCAGACCTTGAAGGTACAGGTGGACCCAGTCTCCCCCCAGAGCACCCAGGTCTCCTTTAAGCGGGTGAAGCGGGCCCAGAACACATTCAGCGGACATCCAGAATTCGCTGAGTTACTGCGCAGCCACAGGCAACAGCCGGACAGGGTATTTACCAGCGGTAAGTCCATCGATTTGCATTATCCCTTTCCTGAGGGTCTTCGAAAGGATTGGGCAGGTTCCCCTGTGGTTGACCCCCCAGTCTCCCGCCTGTCTTCTCACACAGTCCTTCCACTCACTAACGGTACGTCTCTCAAAGATCCTACGGACCGTACTATTGACAGGTTGGCCCGTTCCGCCTTCGAGGCAGCGGGCTCATCCCTCTCTCCGGCCTTCGCCTCGGTTTGGGTGGCGAAGGCCCTGATGTCCTGGGCGGACACGCTACGCGGCGGTCTCCGCGCCATTCCTACCAATCCGGACCTGGTTCCCATCGCCTCGCAGATTTCCCTCGCGGGTGAGTACTTGCTCAATGCAGCCCTGGCGTCTGCAAGTTGCGCGACCCAGGCCGCCAGCAACAATGTGGCCATCCGTCGAGCCCTTTGGCTCCGCTCCTGGAACGCGGATGCGGCCTCTAAGAAGTCACTAACTTCCCTGCCCTTCCTAGGGGAGCGTCTCTTCGGAGATAGGCTGGACCAGCTGATCTCCGATGCAACGGGAGGAAAGAGTACATCTCTCCCCCAATTGCGCCCCAAGCGCTTCCAGAATCGGCGCTCCACCGCTCGTTTCCGGTCCTTTCGCAGCTTCAGCTCCAATTCCCAGCCGCGGAAAAGCCGCTCTCCTCCGAGAGACAGGAAGACCCCGTCATTCAAGACCAATCCCGCCTGGCGTTCACGCCCCCGCCAATCCACGAGATCCTCTTCTGGTTACCGCCGTCGTTCCTCCAAGTGACTCGCGGTCGGCGCGCAACAGCGCCAGACTTGTGGGAGGGCGCCTGTCTCGTTTTCAGCATGTGTGGATCCCCCTGACCGCCGATGCCTGGGTCAGAGAGATCATCACATCAGGCTACAAAATAGAATTCGAGGCAAAGCCACCGAGACGTTTTTTCCTATCTCGCCCTCCCGAGTCTACCGCGCGGGCTCGCGCGTTCTTTCACTCCATAGACTCCCTCCTCCGAACCGGAGTCGTGGTACCAGTCCCTCCCGCAGAGCGTTTCAAGGGGTTCTATTCCAACCTTTTCGTGGTCCCCAAAAAGGACGGCTCTGTCCGTCCCGTCCTCGACCTAAAGCTTCTGAACAGGTCGGTGAGACCTCGGCCGTTTCGAATGGAGTCACTCCGGTCCGTCATCGCGTCCATGGAGGTAGGCGAATTCCTGGCATCGCTGGATATTCAAGACGCCTATCTTCACGTCCCGATAGCCACCTCTCACCAACAGTTCCTCCGTTTTGCGATAGCGGAAGATCACTTCCAGTTCACAGCTCTTCCCTTCGGCCTCGCATCCGCACCCAGGGTCTTTACGAAGATCATGGCTGCTGCCATGTCCGTCCTGCATGCCAGGGGTGTCATGGTCATCCCGTACTTGGACGATATGTTGATAAAGGGCTCTTCTTTCGAGGACTGTCGTCTCGGGGTTCAGGTCACGATCGACACCCTTTCACGGTTAGGGTGGCTGATAAATCGGAAGAAGTCCTCTCTGATCCCGGCCCGTCGGATCACCTTTTTAGGCATGGTATTCGATACCATCCAAGGGCGAGTTTTCCTCACACAGGAGAAGATCTCCTCCCTACAACGAGGACTCCGCGCTCTTCGGCGTCAGCGCCAAGTGTCCATCAGGTTCGGCATGCGAGTCCTCGGTTGTATGGTGGCGGCGATGGAAGCGGTACCCTTTGCACAGTTCCATCTCCGGCCACTCCAGCTGGCCTTGCTGAAGAAGTGGGACAGATCTCCCTTTTCTCTGGACCGCAGGTTTCATCTTTCGCCGGAGACCCGCAACTCCCTCCGTTGGTGGCTCAATCAGCGCAACCTCGCATCAGGGAGGTCTTTCCTCCCGCTCCACTGGAAGATAGTGACCACCGACGCCAGTCTCCAGGGCTGGGGAGCAGTGTTTCGACATCACACAGCGCAGGGCCGATGGTCACCGAGAGAGAGTTGTCTCCAGATCAACATTTTGGAGATAAGAGCCATCCGGCTAGCCTTGCAGCAGTTTCGGCACCTAGTACAGGGTTGCCCGGTCAGGATCCAGTCGGACAATGCGACGGCGGTGGCGTACATCAACCACCAAGGCGGCACAAGAAGTGTCGGGGCGATGCGAGAAGTCAAGAAGATATTGCACTGGGCCGAGTGTCATCACTCCCTGATCTCAGCGGTACACATCCCAGGCGTGGACATTTGGGCGGCGGACTTCCTCAGCAGGGAAGGCCTCGCCTCCGGAGAATGGTCCCTCAACCGGGAAGTCTTCAACCAGATCTGCGACAGATGGGGAGTTCCGGACGTGGACCTAATGGCCTCCCGGTTCAACCGTCAAGTTCCGCACTTTGTAGCGCGGTGCCGCGACCGCTTGGCTTTAGGAGTCGACGCCCTCACCCTGTCATGGAGCCAGTTCAGTCTCCCGTACATCTTCCCTCCGCTCCCTCTAATTCCGAGGGTCCTCAAGAAGATCAAGGCGGAAGGGATACCGGTCATCCTAGTGGCTCCGGACTGGCCCAGGCGAGCATGGTTCGCGGAACTAACTCAGCTCCTCGCAGACGCTCCGTGGCGCCTTTCAGACCGTCCAGATCTCCTGCAGCAGGGGCCTCTCTTCCATCAGAACTCACAGGTCCTAAATTTGACGGCCTGGCCATTGAATCCTGGGTTCTAGCTAAGGCTGGTTTTTCCTCAAGAGTGATTCAGACAATGATTAGGGCCAGGAAGCCATCTTCATCAAAGATTTACCACCGCACGTGGAAAGTTTTCTTCAGGTGGTGTGAAGAGCAGAATATTTCTTCTCCTCTCGCCTTCTCCCTTCCTTCCCTGTTGGCATTCTTGCAGTCAGGCCTAGATGCGGGTCTCTCGCTCGCAACACTAAAGGGCCAGATATCGGCGTTATCAATCCTGTTTCAGAAGCCACTGGCCGCTCGTTCACAGGTTAAGACCTTCATCCAGGGAGTAGCCCACCTGGCACCGCCGTACCGTCGGCCTCTAGAACCGTGGGACCTTAATCTAGTCCTAGGGTCACTTCAGGGCTCCCCATTCGAGCCCTTGCGAGAATCTTCCCTGTCTCACCTGTCTTGGAAGGTGGTGTTTCTTGTTGCCATCACTTCTATTCGCAGGACGTCAGAGCTGGCAGCTCTCTCTTGTCGTTCCCCCTTTTTGATTTTTCACCAGGACAAAGCGGTTCTCCGGCCAGATCCCGCTTTTCTCCCAAAGGTGGTCTCCCCGTTCCATCTTAACGAGGAAATCATCCTTCCATCCTTCTGTCCTGGCCCCTCTCACAGCTTGGAGAGGTCCTTGCACACCCTGGACCTAGTGCGTGCACTTAGAATTTATGTCTCCAGGACCGCGCCGTTCCGTAAGTCAGATGGTCTGTTTGTTCTCCCTTCTGGTCCCAAGAAGGGTGAATCGGCATCCAAGGCCACAATTGCCAGATGGATCCGTTCCGCCATATCAGAGGCCTACCGGATTCGGGACAAGTCTCCGCCGCGGGGGGTAAAGGCGCACTCTACCCGCGCAGTGGGCGCCTCTTGGGCGATTAGGCATCAGGCGTCGGCCGACCAGGTCTGCAAGGCCGCCACCTGGTCTAGCCTGCACACCTTTATTAGGTTCTACCACGTTCACACCCAAGCATCGGCAGATGCTATTTTTGGGAGAAAGGTCTTGCAGGCAGCAGTTGCGCACCTGTAATAGGGTGGCAGCATTCAATTATAGTGCAAGCCCGCCGAGGGAGGTTGTTGTTGTCTGCCTCTGCGGGTTTTTCGGTATTCCCACCCAGGGACTGCTTTTGGACGTCCCATGGTCCTGTGTCCCCCAATGAAACGATAGAGAAAGTAGGATTTTTGTGTACTCACCGTAAAATCTCTTTCTCTGAGTCTTCATTGGGGGACACAGCACCCACCCTGCTTGGTTTTTTGGTTGATTCAATTGCATTTGCCTGCTATTTTTTCAGTGGTCTTATGTTCATAGACCTCTTGTTTGCACGGCTGCATTGTTTTAGTTACAACTTGTGTTTATGTATGGTGATTCTGGTACTCCTCCTACTGCTTGTGCACCAACTGATCTGAGCCCGCCTCCGGCTCGGGGTGTATGCTGCTAGGGAGGAGCTAACTTTTTTATGTTTACTTAGTGTCAGCCTCCTAGTGACAGCAGCATAACCCATGGTCCTGTGTCCCCCAATGAAGACTCAGAGAAAGAGATTTTACGGTGAGTACACAAAAATCCTACTTTCCTTAAATAAGCACCTCTTGTCCATGAAGCCTGCTTTTAGCAGCACATAAACAGTGTTGTGGGTCTTCTTAGAGATGGATCACATTGCTGAAGGAAGCCATCCAGCCAGTGATGTGGTGCTATGAAATCTTCTGGGGATATTTCTCATTTGGGTGACATTGTAAGGGCAAAGTCTTCAATATCAGCCCTGCACACAACCAAAGCCTTTGCTCTCCTTTCACCAACCACTTCACAGATCATGGCTTCTAGTGCAGGAAAAAATGGATGTCTGCCTTATCCACACTGGTGCTTCTTAACCTCAGTCAACAGGTTATAGGGAAATACTATCATACTTTCTTGCCATTTTTGGAAAACTTGGATATCCAGCATCTTCTCTTTGCAGAAACCAGTAAGATTTTTGCATTGGAAATCCTTTCATTTTTCCTTTTTTGTATTCAGAGGAATAGTTCTTTCTTTTTGAGCTCCTGTTGTCTGGGGGTCAAAATGTACCAACACAGTATATTTCTTGCTCCTCTGTTTACCGATACATATGGTACTATACTACAGTAAATGGTGGATGTCTATTCATCAAGAAAAGCAGGCAGCTTTCATAGAGAAAAGCAGGCTCCCACAAAAGAATCAGACTCACCAGACCCATTTAGACCAAAAACAATTAGAGTTGGCAAGAGCCGATGGTGGATGGGCTCTCACACACAGATCTACGTCACTTCTGTCAAAGACGCGTCATTGTCAAGTTGCTTGCTATTCCAGCTGTGTTCCACTGCAGTAAAGTGTAGTGTTTGACTCCCCCTGGTGACCGGAACCAGCCACAATGCTTTGTGCGAGTGCCTGGCACTAACTAACCCTTATGGTTGTGATGTCTTTTAAGTGTGATTATTTTGGGGTAGTCTACTTTCCTTGATGTATGGAGCTGTGGATAAAATAAGTGCAATAGTCTTACCCGATATAGAGAAAATAGGTAAAAAAAAAAAAGCTGGCTGCTCACGTTATGTGGTTGTGTGACACAGAACTAGTATGAAAGCAATATCCACTACCGCAAGGTCCACAAGCCCTAAAGCTGAAGGGAATAAACAGGAACCTGGCAAAATGTGGCTCAATCTGCGCTTCTGGGAATAAGATAATGGTCCAATCCGTGGTATAAACAAAAAGGTGCTTTATGATTGTTTCCCCACTACTTCCTGAAAACAGGCACCTTGATGAAAGGTCTACTGAATCTGTCCTGCTGTATTCTATTTACATTTTTTCATGTATACCGGTAACTGCCTTGACTTTTTTTTTTTTTTTTTTAATGAACTGTCTAAATGGAAATAGGTTTTCTAGATGGACCTAGGTCATTTTTTTCAACCTATATAACTATTGTCGCTTATAAATGATTTAGTGACGGTGTATAATTGGTGGAGGAAGGTTGAACTACCGTAGATGGACCTAGGGCTTTTTTCAACCTGTATAACTAGGGCTTCTTTTTTTGTGGTATGGCTTATAGTTTAAGCATACCCCAAAAAACCTGAAATACCATACGAGGGCTTATGATACCTTACTCCATATTGAAGGCGCTGCACTCATTTGAGCAACATTTACATTTTTCATTCATTCTCTATTTTGGGGGGTGAGGATAGAGTGAAAGCTGCAAGTGCCATCATGTAGAAAGTTCACAGCCTGTTACTGTCATCTTTTCTTCCATGCCTCCCCCAGTGACCCGATAAATTATGTGAACATTTAGTGGGGAAAGTATTGGGGAGATGCGGGGAAGGGGGGGGGGGTTCTCTCCATTCTCCTGGGTGGTGGAGATTTTTAGGTTGTTTTTTTTTTTTTTTGTAGTTTCGATGATCTTTTGTATGATATGTGTATGTAGACACAGGCATGAGTGGCATATATGAACTTTGCACATCTTAATATTTTCTTTTAGTGAGATTTCTACAGCTAAAGTTCTGCTTGTGGTAATTTTTTAGTTTCAAAAACTATTAAGCCTTTCTTACAAATGGTTATTCCTTCATTCAAAGTTTATTAAGGACCTCCACTATTGTAAAGCGCAGAGTGGTATTTTTACAATGTGCCATGTTTCGTAGAAACATATGAGTACAGTGGAACCTTGGTTAATGAGAACAATCCGTTCTGGGAGTGTGTTTGTTAACCAAGCTACTCGTTCAGCAGAGCAAGATTTCCCATAGGAAATCATTCCAATGCAGACAATTCGTTCCACAACTTGTTAAATGTCCCATCCTGGTCCCCTATTGTGCCATTCGACACACGCACAAACACGTACAAACACACACAAGCACACACATTATGCTCACATTACCTTCCGTTCCCTCGCCGGTCTACTAGGACTTACTTGCTGTAATCCAGTATGGGCTGTGTATCGGGTTACCATAACGACGAGGGAGGAACGTTCGCTGCCAGGGCGCTGACGTCAAAGGCAGGAGACGCTTTGAGTAGCGTCTGACAGGGGAAGTTCCTGCTTCGTCGCTATGGTTGCCGATACACAGCCTGTAGCGGCGAACTACAGGACCCAGGAAGCCGGTGATGGAACGGAAGGTACATATATTATGCTCACCTTACCTTCTGTTCCATCGCCGGCCTCCTGGGTCTTGTAGTTCACCGCGAGGATGTCGCAATGTACCGGCGGACTACAAGAACCATGAGGCCAGCGGTGGAACGGAAGGTAAGGTGAGCGTAATACTGTATGTATGTTTGTGCGTGCTTGTGTTTATGTGTGTGTGTGTTTGTGCATGCTTGTGTGTGTTTGTGTGGACTGCAAGTGCGGGTCAGAGCGTGGTGGATGTACGGAACCGGAAGTGTGTGCGGTGAGTATTTGGTTCGTACAGCAAAGCTTTCTCGTAAACTGAGTTACAAATTTACAGAAAGCTTTGCTTGTTAAGCGAAATTCTCGTTAAGTGGCTTACTCGTTAAGCGAGGTTCCACTGTATAGGGTTATAATGAAAGCTTATTTGGAGGGGTTTTCTGGATTAATATAATTGACGGTCATTCATTATAAAATGAAAAGTCATGCAGCTTTCTAATACTTTTGTGCACCAATTTTTCTGCATTTTCCAAGTTTCTGCTTGCTGTCAAAGCCTGATCATGTGCAGTTCTGTCGGAGTGCTGTTTTACTGCGTTCAGATAGTAGAAATGATCAGATTAGATCAAAAGCTTTCTATGATTGGTCCTGACTTGATTCAATCAATCTAGTTTTAACACTTTATACGCTGGTATATGGAACAGTACTATGACTGCGTGAATGCAACCCTAACCTGATTTTTCATTATACCATTAATTTAATTTAATATACAGAAATCCTCTCTGTTTTTATTAGGATATGTGAACTTACCTTTACATTTATTACTATGTTAAGAGCTGACTAACATCTCCTGACTTTCTTTCCAATACAAGCAAGCTTCATCCAAATAATGTAATTCATAAAAAATAAGTGGATTCCATGTTTTATTTTGTGGTATTTTTTTTTCCTGTATAAATATTAAAGCATATTATATTTTGTCACACACAGGGGGCTCGGGCCCAGGAGCCTATTTTGGTGTCTGCTGTCACCATGCTGGAGAGTTCATCATCACTTATCAAGACGGCCCGCTCTTTAGCAATTAATCCGAAAGATCCACCAACATGGTCTAGTCTCGCTGGTCACTCGAGAATTGTCTCTGACTCTATCAAAAGTTTAATTACATCAATCAGGTATGGATAGCACTTACCCAGTAACTTTAGTTATGAATTCTTAAAAGGGTGCTCTCCTTTTATAAAGTGATGGTATATTGCTTTGGGTGTGACAATACTTTGAGCTTTATCATTTGAAGGGATATTACCCATAATAACATCACTATTTCTGAGAATAAAGGAGCCATACTGCTGGGGATGCGAGTGGAAGAAAATAGTAATAATCACACACAGGACCACAAACCTATGTCTGTCCCTTATACAACATTTTTCAAGTATTTATGAAAATTTGTTTAAAATCCAATGACTGACCCTTATGCAAAAAAATAAACTTATTTTAAACTATCAGATATGGATTTTGCACAAAACGCACATGAAATTACATACAAGCGAGATGTTGACGAAAAATCTTTATTGTTAATAATTTTCACAGTATTAGATATATAAATTTATTTAACATTCATTCTGCAACATTATTGGAAATTATAGCACCTCTTCCTTTTCTCTTCAAAGCTTCTTGATCCCTTTTCGCTTATAGAAGGTCTGCGGATCTTCTCTTTGAAACATTCAGCAGTTGTCCCCCATTATGTTCACGTTACATCTACATTGGTATCGTAGTCCATCTCATTGATATCCTAGTTAAATCTTTCTCCTTGCTCTTCACTAACATCACCAAGGTTTTCAGAAAAGTAGTGAAAATGGTAATGTAAAACATGTAACTTTGAATTGATCAGACAACCCAAGGCTTTGAGATGTTTCAGCATGTTCTCCACAATGGAGTTACATTTTGAATCTTTATTTTTACCTAAAAATTTCTTCAATTTCTTTAACAGAATCCCAAGCCCTTCTCTCAACAACTTTCATTTTTGTTTCAAACACGTCTTCATTCGTGAATTTACGAATATCTGGACAACAAAAAAGCCTTCGGGTCTGCCTCAAATAGTCCCTGAAACTTGATGTTCAGGTACTTACAGTTAGGTCCAGAAATATTTGGACAGTGACACAAGTTTTGTTATTTTAGCTGTTTACAAAAACATGTTCAGAAATACAATTATATATATAATATGGGCTGAAAGTGCACACTCCCAGCTGCAATATGAGCGTTTTCACATCCAAATCGGAGAAAGGGTTTAGGAATCATAGCTCTGTAATGCATAGCCTCCTCTTTTTCAAGGGACCACAAGTAATTGGACAAGGGACTCTAAGGGCTGCAATTAACTCTGAAGGCATCTCCCTCGTTAACCTGTAATCAATGAAGTAGTTAAAAGGTCTGGGGTTGATTACAGGTGTGTGGTTTTGCATTTGGAAGCTGTTGCTGTGACCAGACAACATGCGGTCTAAGGAACTCTCAATTGAGGTGAAGCAGAACATCCTGAGGCTGAAAAAAAAGAAAAAATCCATCAGAGAGATAGCAGACATGCTTGGAGTAGCAAAATCAACAGTCGGGTACATTCTGAGAAAAAAGGAATTGACTGGTGAGCTTGGGAACTCAAAAAGGCCTGGGCGTCCACGGATGACAACAGTGGTGGATGATCGCCGCATACTTTCTTTGGTGAAGAAGAACCCGTTCACAACATCAACTGAAGTCCAGAAGACTCTCAGTGAAGTAGGTGTATCTGTCTCTAAGTCAACAGTAAAGAGAAGACTCCATGAAAGTAAATACAAAGGGTTCACATCTAGATGCAAACCATTCATCAATTCCAAAAATAGACAGGCCAGAGTTAAATTTGCTGAAAAACACCTCATGAAGCCAGCTCAGTTCTGGAAAAGTATTCTATGGACAGATGAGACAAAGATCAACCTGTACCAGAATGATGGGAAGAAAAAAGTTTGGAGAAGAAAGGGAACGGCACATGATCCAAGGCACACCACATCCTCTGTAAAACATGGTGGAGGCAACGTGATGGCATGGGCATGCATGGCTTTCAATGGCACTGGGTCACTTGTGTTTATTGATGACATAACAGCAGACAAGAGTAGCCGGATGAATTCTGAAGTGTACCGGGATATTCTTTCAGCCCAGATTCAGCCAAATGCCGCAAAGTTGATCGGACGGCGCTTCATAGTACAGATGGACAATGACCCCAAGCATACAGCCAAAGCTACCCAGGAGTTCATGAGTGCAAAAAAGTGGAACATTCTGCAATGGCCAAGTCAATCACCAGATCGTAACCCAATTGAGCGTGCATTTCACTTGCTCAAATCCAGACTTAAGACGGAAAGACCCACAAACAAGAAAGACCTGAAGGCTGCTGCTGTAAAGGCCTGGCAAAGCATTAAGAAGGAGGAAACCCAGCGTTTGGTGATGTCCATGGGTTCCAGACTTAAGGCAGTGATTGCCTCCAAAGGATTCGCATCAAAATATTGAAAATACAAATATTTGTTTGGGTTTGGTTTATTTGTCCAATTACTTTTGACCTCCTAAAATGTGGAGTGTTTGTAAAGAAATGTGTACAATTCCTACAATTTCTATCAGATATTTTTGTTCAAACCTTCAAATTAAACGTTACAATCTGCACTTGAATTCTGTTGTAGAGGTTTCATTTCAAATCCAATGTGGTGGCATGCAGAGCCCAACGCTCGAAAATTGTGTCACTGCCCAAATATTTGTGGACCTAACTGTAAGTCTCTTCTTTTGGTAGAGCTTTCACAAACTGCTTCATCAGTCCAAACTTAATGTGGCGTGGTGGCAGGATAACTTTAGTGGGATGCACTAAGGTTTCTGCAACGATGTTCTTGAGTCCAGGTTCCAAAGCTGTTCTTGTTGGTCAATTTTTTGGCTCCATAGCTTAGTCCTATCCCGGCTGTCCCATTCACACAAAAAGTATGGCTACTTTGTGTATCCTCCTTGCTGCCCAAGAAGCAAAGAGAGAACTTTCAAATCACCACATATTGACTGTCCTTGTTCCTCGTAGTTAAGTTTCTTGAAAATAAAGTCTAAATTCTCATAGATTTCCTTCAAGTGCACAGAATGCCATACAGGCACTGAGGCATACTTGTTCAGACACTGAGGCATACTTGTTGCCTTTGTACAGTGGCAGCTTTCAGACTTTTTATTGGTTCATAAGAAAAAAAAAAAAGTCTCCACTTGCTCACATTGTACTCAATGTTACATTTTTCCATCAGCCCAGGAACATCACTGCAATACACTGCGGCACTGTCTTGAGAAAAGTATGAAAGATATTCCTTTCTGTTCTTTTGGAAGCCTATGGAGTTAGTGTTTGTGAAAAAACTGTACATGATGGATTTTTTTCAATATGGTTACTTAGGTCAAGTATCGAAAGTATATAAAAATCATCTTTTTCAAACAATTTTACCCTTGTTTTACATATCTAGTGTTACATTAAATAGGAAATTGTCATATGCTACATGTGTGGGATACAAAGCAGATTTTCCATTTGGCTTTGCCAGACACCAGCATTGTGGATAGTATTTTAGAAAAAGTCATCCATGTTTTTGAGAAAATCCACACTTTAAATTCATTATTTCTGTTGCGGTTTTCTCCACTACATGCAGCATTAACACAACAGAAATGCTGCAGTAATAAGGCCTGTGTAGAGTCTACAGAGGCGACCTGCTAATCAACTTCAGAACATATTGGAGAACCACAATCCTTGTTTTGCCGAATATGATTTTTACTCTGATTCAGTAGACTAATTGTTTCTTGATTAATGCTTACCCTTTAGAGATGAGAAATGCGGATCACTGTTCTTCTGAATTCTGTTTTGTTATTTATTTTAATTAAAAAGCCCTGTACTATTGTAGAGACAAGGCTCCTGGGCAGAGAGAGTGTGACCAGTCCATCGACAGCATCAACCGGTGTGTTCGAGACATTGAACAAGCATCTCTCGCAAGTGTCAGTCAGAATCTAGCCATGCGGGATGACATCTCTCTAGAGGTAATAGTCAGTGATTAGTGGATGATGCACGCCAGCTTTACTCCTGTCAACTCCAAAATATAACGGTATTATCAGAATCACTACATTTATTGGGGGAATGAATTTCAGGATTTCTCTTGTGTCTCTGCAACAGAGCTAAAACACATACAGCCTGAGTCCGCGATTTATTGAGAAAAAGCCTTCTGTACTCTGATTCATATATAAAATTACCAAGCAACAACAGATATCCCTAAGTGCTGGAACTACACGAAAATGTTTTTTATTAAAGGGAATCTGTCGGCACATTTTTAATTGTGGAGAATTATGGTTGCATAGGCACTTGGACCCCAATAGGAAAAAACCTTTTATTGTAGGGAGCTGACGTGCCAGTCGTGACAAATATTTGCAGAAGTCTTGTGCAATTCAGTTCAAGTGCACTGACACTGCCCCTTTGCATTCCAACCTTTCTTCTAAGCCCACTATTCCCAGTCTGATTTACATATGGCTTCTATACAAGATTTCTTAAGATAGAACATCATTTCTCTACAAAAAAAAGGAACATTTTTATTGGGGTACAAGTATCAACAAGGTTATACCACTACTTTCCATATGTAAAAAATGTGCTGACCGGTTTCCTTTAAATGCAAATATTACCTCTACTAACCAAAATATTATAATGACTTAAGTGACACTCAGGATGGCATCATAGAAAAATGCTAGCTTCTCCGCCATGTATCACCATGACTGTCATCTTCAGGGATATAGAATGTAGAATAAGCACATCTGCAGTGTCTGCCAAAAAGCCAATTCTATGCTCTCTAAAGCCAAATCTGATACCATTGAATGTATCCGTGGATGGCTTCTGCCTGAGATTTCTTGAATAAGATTAATGGTAGAGGTAATAAGAAGCACATGCGGAACAGTTTATTAATTCTGGACAAAAGATTCTAACAGTGTTTACAATGAACATGGTACATGTTAAACATTTAAGCATTTAAATACTGTCAGCTGTCGGCTAAATAAGCCTTTTGGGGGGTAGTTATTGAAAGGTCATATGTCAGTAGGATCAACCTTTCTAAACCATCTATCTGGGCATGTAGGTCCTAGAACGTTACTTAAAATGATACCTTGATATCTGCGATCCAATGTGTTATTCCAGAAAAATCCATGTTTTTTCTAATATGTAAATCAGCTGTTGGCCGGACACGGATCTCCCTGAGAATCTGCTCCAAAGCTTAATTTAAATGAAAGGGGGTGTTACCAGTGGGAGACATGTAATGACTGACAGTCTGCTTTCCTGCTTTACATGTCTCTGGTAACTCCTCCTTTCATTTAAATTAAGCTTTGAGGCAGATTCTAAGGCAGATCCATGTTCAGCCCATAAATCTTAACTGCTCATTTACATATTAAGTGTATCATGGATTTCACTGTAATAAGACATTGCATTCTAGATATCAAGGTATCCCTTTTTTTTAGCTGTCTATGACCTACATGCCCATATTGACGGCTTAGGAGGGTTGAGCCTACTTACAGATTCCTTTTAAGGTGCATTGGTACCTTGGCAACAAATGGTATAAGTGTAACTTAAAATATATTCTTAAATTACAGAAAATTCTCATTCATGTGACATAAATGGCTGATTTTTGCTTTTCATGTTTAAGGCTCTTCAGGAACAGTTATCATCTGTGGTACAAGAGATCGGTCACCTAATAGATCCTATTACAACAGCCGCACGTGGAGAAGCAGCCCAGCTGGGTCATAAGGTCTGTATGACGTGACTCCTTTCAGAATGTAAAACATCATATAATACCACAAACATGGATTCAATATGCGATAACCACGTTCTCCAGTCATAAAAATGTAAATAAAGTGCATGTAGTATTCTCCTATAAAGAATTGTGTATAAAAGAAGACATGACAAATGATGACTTGTGATTGTAGCATTATACAGGCTCCCTGTGCTCACTTGCTAGTGCCAGCATGATTTAATACATAATAAATTAAATAGGGGATAATTGTGGAACTGATATGAGGGGCAGAGGCCGTAATGAAAATAATTGAGATTTGTTTTTTTCCATGTTATAACAACCCTATTCACATTCTTCAACATTCGTATAGTCACAATTGAGTATAACAGAATATCCAGATTGTAAGAATGCAGTGAATATGATGTATAACCGTGAACCCGGCCACACACATTACAGAAATATCTGTGAATATGTGTATAAGGGGGGCAGGAAAGCAAAAAGAAAACCCCAAACGTTTCAAAACTAATGAGTTCTCTGAAAATACACTGCACCATAGGAGTCTTCCGCTTATAACTTTACTCCTATATTGATAAACTTGTATGGTTCCATAATAGAATGACATAAAGATACTTTGTTGACAAATTTTGCTATCAAAATTCTATGACCCTCTCACAGCACCTTTAAAAATGTTGCAGCATTTTACCATTCATGAACAGTAGCAACTGTGGTGAAATACTAAGGGTAGAGTCCTCCACCGTGGCCATAGAGGGAGGTTGTACCAGGGCACCTAAGGCATAAAACGAGCTGAAATAAAAAGATCATCGGTGCAGAAAAACAAAATCCTAAAATTTCTCATGTCCACTTATTACCAATCTACATTGATCCACCAGTCCATGTTGATAAAGATATTTTGGATGAAGCCGGGATTCTACATAAATATGGCTGAAAGCATTGCAACATCTTTGCATTGCTTATTTCAGTGCTAATTGTCAAAGCCCAGTGATATGACATTGTTTTTTCCCTACAAATGTTTGTCTATTTGTCATGGCAGCTTTTTAAACTCAGATTATTTCTTAGAAGGGTATTCGGCAGTGATGAATTTGTAAGGCATGGTATTTTTTTCCTTTTAATTTAAAACAGGTCACCCAACTTGCCCGATATTTTGAGCCATTGATACAAGCAGCCGTAGGCCTAGTTTCTAAAATCTTGGACCATCAGCAACAGATGACCGTGCTGGATCAAACCAAGACACTAGCAGAGTCCGCACTACAGATGCTTTATGCAGCCAAGGAAGGTGGTGGAAACCCCAAGGTATGCAAGACTCTTTCTGTGCTGGCATTTACCTTTCTACATATTTTGTCAAGAAGAAACCCACTATCATCTACAGCCAGGCTTAGAGTGGTTTTTAGGTTAAAATCTGTGTAGCCCAAATTATTGCTATTGATGACATTCATGTCAAGTATGCTCTCCAAAGAAAGCAAACCTATATCTAAATATTGGGATGAGTTGGAAAGGAAAGAGATTATCTAATTTTTTGTATTGTTAGAAAGGAGACCCTTTGTTACCATGAAGGCCAATATGTCTTTTCCTCCACCTAAGTTACATACACAAATGTACCTTCAGACACAAATATACCGTACATTATGTCAGACAGGACTTGTATGAGACTGAATAAGATGGTGATCTGTAGAGTACAGATTGTATGGGGTTAAAGAAAGAAGAAATACATTATCCATCTGTGTATTTTGAAGCCCATTCTGAAACGTATTCACATTTATTCATGTTACTTCGTAGGTCTGTGACATGTGAAACAAAGTATAAATATTTTGTCGTTCCAAACATTACATAACTTTATATATCCACTTTTCACAGGCATCACACACGCATGACGCCATTGCAGAGGCTGCTCAGCTGATGAAGGAAGCCGTGGATGACCTTATGATCACATTGAATGAGGCTGCCAGTGAGGTTGGCATGGTGGGAGGCATGGTGGATTCCATAGCAGATGCCATGAGCAAGGTGGGTCCTTGTAGTATTGTCTTGGCAGGAAGGTTTTTAAATTCATGTAGCATTTTAGTGGCGGGGTTTCCTGCCTTCTGCAATATTGATTTGTTTTATACTACTAAATGGATCTGTTCTGGAGTTATTTATTGTCCAAGAAACATTGTGAAAATGTAGATGTCAGCATACCCCTTATGGTACCTACCTGCAATGTCAGTATATGTTCTTTATGTGGATGTTTACTATAGATACGTTTCAGTAGATGTTGAAGATCTCTTAGCTATAAGAAAAGTTTTTAATGGGTTTATATTTATTCAAACTTTTATGTTGCAGCTTGATGAAGGGACCCCACCAGAACCCACAGGAACGTTTGTGGATTACCAAACCACTGGTGTTAAATACTCCAAGGCAATCGCTGTAACCGCCCAAGAGATGGTAAGAAGGAATGTGCATGACAAGAAATCAGAGGAATATAAGAATTGTAAAACAGTGTATGTCTCACAAGACAAAGCCTTTTCATCTTATTTACAGCTCTCATCCTCATCTTTTTGTGTTTTATATGGCTCGTGAGATATTCTGTTTTCACCATTCCTGATGAAGAGACCTAATTAGTCGCGAAAACTTCCTACCATATTTGTCAGAGAACTCAATGTTTTATTTTATTTTTTTCTATGTACATCCAAAGATAGTATGTGTGCATCTATAATTTAAAGGGATTGTCCAGTACTTTATTTATGGCCTATCCTTAAGATAGATCATTATCATCAGATCAGTGGGCTTGCGACACCTAGTACCACGATGATCAGCTGCCTTTGGTCCCAGTGGCGGACTGATATGACAAGTTGCTCAGTGGAAATAACCATCTCCATTAATTGTATACTGGCCACAGCAGGGTTCTAAAGGTCCAGCCATATTTACCTAAATAGGCATAGATCTTCAACACCCCGCTGTTGCCACACCCCGCTGTTGCCACACCCCGCTGTTGCCACACCCCGCTGTTGCCACACCCCGCTGTTGCCACACCCCGCTGTTGCCACACCCCGCTGTTGCCACACCCCGCTGTTGCCACACCCCGCGTAGTTCTGCTCCACAACTGATCACATTTTTCCGCCCCCGACACCAAGAACAGATGATCGTCGGGGCTGGGTGTTACACTCCAACTGATTGGACAGGTGTTCAATATAAAGTACTCAACTAAACATACATCTATGTTAATATATAGCTTTCAATATATTTTCACTTACAATAGAATTCTAGAAAAGCTATAGATAGACAGACATATATTATTTAATTATTTCTTTGTTTTTAGATGACAAAATCCGTAACAAATCCAGAGGAACTTGGTGGTTTGGCTTCCCAGGTGACTAGTGACTATGGAAATTTGGCTGTCCAGGGTCGAATGGCTGCTGCCACAGCAGAACCTAAAGAGGTAACATAAATGGTCATATTAATTCTGCTCTTAAATAATTACCTTATGTGTCATGAAGGTGGATCTGTGATCCTGCATTTTCTGACACTAGTTTCTTTTGCAGGTTGGGTTTCAGATCAAGACAAGAATTCAGGACCTAGGACATGGCTGTATATTTTTGGTACAGAAGGCTGGAGCTCTGCAAATCTGCCCATCTGATAGTTACACTAAGCGGGAATTGATTGAGTGTGCCCGAGCTGTGACAGAAAAGGTGACCTTATGGAATACACGTCATAGTTAGCAATCAGATGTTTTTGTGTAGCCCATACCAGATTGAACTGTCAAAAACTAATTTTAGCTGGAATATTTGTATTTGCTAACACATAGTACAACAAAGTCTTCTACATCATTTGTAGAAGTTGTAGAAAGGTCTAAAAAAAAATGCTGCACATCTTACCAGTTTATTTTAAAAAAGTGAATGAACAAAAGATGCATCTAAATCATATGTATATTTGTGGTTGCCGCATGTTACTTTCAAAATAGCATCAAATCTTCTACATACTCTTGCACATCGTTTTTGAAGAAAGTTGGCAGGTAGGTTGTTCCAAACATCTTGGAGACCTAACCACAAATCTTCTGTGGATATACATTTTTGTAAATTCTTTTGTGTAACCCCAGACAATCTCAATGATGTTGAGAACACTGCTCTGTGGGGCCATATCATCACTTCCAGGACTCCATGTTTTTTACTCTGAAGATCATTCTTATTGACATTGGATGTATTTTTTTGGGTTGTTTTCCTGTTGCAAAATAAATTTTAGACGATCTAACTCTTCCTTGATGCTATTACACCATAGGTAAGTACTGTATGTGCCTGTATATCTCAGCATTGAGGACACCATTAACCTTGTCCACATGCCCTACTCCATTTGCTGAAACGCAACCTAAAACTTTGAAGGAACCTCGTCCATGCTTCACTGTTGCCTTCAGATACTCATTGTACTGCTCTCAAGCTATTTTAACTCTACTGCCATTTTCTTCACCCTAGTTCCTATGTTTTCTTACATAGTGGAGTCCCTTGGACAGAATTCTACGAACGGTGTATAGATGTAGCTGGGTCCCACTGGTTGTTGTCAATTGTGAAGTGATGGCACTGTTGGACATTTGTTTTTTAGGGAAATTATCACTAGGATTCCATGGCAAACCAGAGTGTTAACAGTCCTCAGCTTTGCCCATGTCTTGGAGTTTTTTTTAAAGAGCTTGAACAGCACATTTAGAAACCTTAAGGCCACGTCTCACTAAGCAACATCGCTGCTGAGGCACGACTTTTGTGACGTAACAGTGATGTTGCTAGCGATGTTGCTGTGTGTGACATCCAGCAACAACCTGGCCCCTGCTGTGAGGTCGCTGGTTGTTGCTGAATGTCCTGGACCATTTTTTAGTTGTTGCTCTCCCTCTGTGAAGCACACATCGCTGTGTGTGACAGCGACAGAGCAACAACTAAATGTGCAGTGAGCAGGGAGCCGGCTTCTGTGGACGCTGGTAACCAATGTAAATATCGGGTAACCAAGAAGCCCTTTCCTTGGTTACCCGATATTTACCTTCGTTACCAGCGTCCGCTCTCACGCTGCCAGTGCCGGCTACATGCTCCCTGCACACATAGCCAGACTACACATCGGGTAATTATCCTGATGTGTACTCTGGCTAGGAGTGCAGGGAGCCAGCGCTAAGCGATGTGCGCTGGTAACCAAGGTAAATATCGGGTTGGTTACCCGATATTTACCTTAGTTACCAAGCGCAGCATCGCTTCCACGCGTCGTTGCTGGCTGGGGGCTGGTCACTGGTTGCTGGTGAGATCTGCCTGTGTGACAGCTCACCAGCAACCCGTGTAGCAACGCTCCAGCGATCCCTGCCAGGTGAGGTTGCTGGTGGGATCGCTGGAGCGTTGCTTAGTGTGACGGTACCTTTAGTCTGCTTGGAAATCTTTGCCTGGGAAGAGACCTTGCTGATGCAGTGTAACTACCTTGTGATTTTTATTTTTTTTTTGACGGGGGCTGCTCTCATAAGTGCAAAGAAACAAATATCCAGCTCACCCCAAGACGTCCGCGCTCCTGGCGGTGTTGAAGCACGAGATCCTGCTGCTGTTCAGCGTCTGAGGCACAGGTGAACAAAGGAATGATCCACCTTCACGTTTCCATGGAAACACAGCTTTAATTAAAAACTTTTTTAAAATACAAAGAATATTTTTCTTGTAATAAAGATAAGCCACAAAAGTATACCATCTCTGAGTCAGGAAAAATCCGAAGGTTCTTTAAACTGCACACCACTCTCAGACTTGCCAATGGTGTATGACTTGAGACATGAGGAGTACGTTCGGGTGTCCGTCTGCAGAAACTTATATGTGCAAAAAATGGCACAAAACAGAGCACACGCTAACGCAGTGCACTCCATAACAGTGAATGGCCCTGTCGGGCGCATGCGTCCGGAGCACGCTTTGCAGAGTGGGGGAGGGGCGGTCCGGACGGATGCCCCGATGGAACCTGTGGACGTAGGGAAAAATGCAATGTGAAAGTAGCCTTACTGCAGTCAGTTAGTTCATATTTTATTATTATTATTACTATTATTATAATTTTAATTAATGGAATGCCTTATTAGCAATAAAATATTTCATCGTAATTGATTATTATTTTTCTGCCCAGGTATCTCTGGTACTTTCAGCTTTGCAGGCAGGTAACAAGGGCACACAAGCCTGCATTACAGCAGGCACGGCTGTATCCGGCATTATTGCTGATCTAGACACTACCATTATGTTCGCTACGGCTGGCACACTAAACTCAGAGAACAAGGAATCGTTTGCTGACCACAGGTAATGGTAATAATTGGATCAATAGCTTAAAATTGGTTGACAGTCTTGTGACTGCTATAGGATACCGTGTTGGTGAAAGGATAGTTTATAGATCCTAAAAGAGTCTTCAGAGACTTTAACATTGATGACATATCCTCCAGGGTATGTCATTAATGTTTAATTGATGGGTTTCTGATCTCTGGGACCTCCAACTTATTTGTTCCAATGAAGGGACAGTGGTGCAGTTTGGAATAAGCCACAGTACATAATATAGGGCACTGTAGGACCCTGCCAAATGAATATTGGTGGGCTTTCCAAATAGACATTATTGCTAAAGTCGTAAAAAAACCTGAAATAACTAAGTGTGTAAACCATAATATTCAAACATTAAGGCAGAGGTGTATCTAGGCTTTCCAGCACCCGGGGCAAGAACTCAGTTTGGCACCCCTCCCTTCACCAAGCAAGTTTGGGTGGTCATTTTGTGACATCCCTCATAAATGATTTGCACACTTAGTCACGTGCTAACGAGCTTCTCTTAATAATTCTCTCAATGTTCAATGAAAAACGCATGAAGAAAAGCGAATTGTCACATGCAAGTATGAAAATCACTTATGAGTGGAGTGGCCATGTGGTGACCAGCGAGCAGGGCTGAATTGTGACAGTGGGTATATTAAACGCTGTTAGAACTGAGGATACTACACTGCTTAATTTTGTAATTAAAGTGGTTGTCCAGATTAGAGATGAAAGTCTCCAGTGACACTATTCGTGACTTCAAGCTGCTGAATTCTTACAACGCATGCTCTGCACACTTTTAGGATTCTCCAGTGCCAGTGACGAGTGGACGATCATGTGAGCACAAGTATGAGATTTGTACACTTCTGGCCACATTCTGGTTTGATGTGTCCAGCCTCAGTCAATTCATTTTCATTTTCATTGAGTATGTCTGTTCAGCACGTGACCACATCTATGTAAATCGCATACTTGCAGCTTCATAACCTCCCACTGTTACTGCCGGCATTAGAGAATCCTGACAGCATGCAGTGTGCACACTGTGAGAATTCAGAAGGCTGCAGTCACATTGAGTGACACAAGGAGTGACTGCAGGCTTATCACAAACTTGGACAACACCTTTAATGCTCCTAACAACATAAATAAAAACATAGTAACCCTTAACTTGTCATACGGCACAAGATTTTATTAAAGAGATTGTCCACTACTTTAACACTGAAGGCCTTTCCTTCGGAGAGGTCACCAATGTCTGATTGGTCGGGATCCGGCACCTGGCACCCCCGCCAATCACCACTTCTAGATGCCATGCCGGTGGTAGCAGGAGGCCGTAAGTGCTCAGTTCTAGATCTGCTCCGTCTTCTCTGATAGTGGCAGCAGGTTCCTATTAAAATCAATGAGGCGGATGTGCAGTACCCGGCTGCGGACCCTATCAGAGGACGGAGCAGATCCAGAAATAAGCATTTCCGGCCACCTGCACCAAGAACAGCTGATCAGTGGGGGTCCCATTGCTCTCATATCAGAAGCAATGCGCAAGTGGGACCGAGGCCTAATGATGGAACAGTCATTATCACAAATAAACATTTACATTCCGGTATCTTATAGATGATGTTGTCTCTGACTCGTTTCTTTCTATTCTTCACCTTGTCATGACACCATGATGACTTTTCACATTCACATCTCGTCTCTGCAGATTTCCATCTTCTCTGGCCTTCTGCAGCACATCCTGACTCTATGCCCCAAAAAATAGCAGAATGAATTAGAATTAGAATACTCCTATTTAAAAATATCTGCCCTACACTGTGCCCTAGAATAAATAATGGCCCCTCACTGTGTTCTCTGCACGAAATATGACCCCACACTGTCCCTCTTATGGTACATGCCATCCACACTGCCCTCTCCTTTCCTTATTGAGCCTATTCTTCACACTGTCCTTTACACACTGTGTCCCCTTATACTGCCCAGTATTTATACTGTGCCCTCTCATCACTCCCCCCCCTCCGCGCACTGGCCTCACATTGTCTCCTGATACTATCCCCTCTCCATACTCCACTACCCAGTCTCTATTCTGTGCCCCCTCACATTTTTCTCATCCCTTACAGTTTCCTCACTACCTTCTGCGTGTCCTTATACTTTTCCACCTCACTCCCCATCCTGCCCACTTGTTCCTCATACCATGTCACTCTTTATTCTGTGTCCTCAAAATTTCTTTCCCATTTGCTCCCCATACCATGTCTGTATACTTCACCCCTCCCTCTCCCCATACATAACTCCTCACCCTCCCTCTCCCCATACATCACCCCGCATCCTCCCTCTCCCCATACATCACCCCGCATCCTCCCTCTCCCCATACATCACCCCTCATCTTCTCTCTCCCTATACTGTGTCCAAAGATAGTTCCTTCTCACCCCTACTGTGTCTATAGATACTTTTCCCTTCCCATCCCCTCTCCTCCATACTGTCTTAAGATACTGCCCCCCCTCTATCTCCGCATACTGTGTCCACTGATAATTCCCACTCCCCACCCTCTGTCCCCACCATTTTTCACAGCGCAGCATCAGGTGGTCTGACAGCTGCGCCTGGGGCAGAAGCCCCGCCAGCCCCCCCTAGATACGCCTCTGATTAAAGTAACATCAGAACATATGACAAGTGAAGGAGAAGCCTCTAACATTTTTCATCAAACTGCCTTAGTTGTCTTTACATTATGGTTCTTCTGCTTACAGAGAGAACATCCTAAAGACTGCCAAGGCTCTTGTGGAGGATACGAAGCTGCTGGTATCTGGGGCAGCATCTAGTCAGGATAAGCTGGCACAAGCTGCTCAGTCATCAGCCAACACTATCACACAGCTAGCAGAGGTGGTGAAATTGGGGGCAGCAAGCTTGGGGTCAGATGACCCTGAAACTCAGGTAAGCAATTGAAGTGTAAGAATAAGACCAGCAACGTCCGTGTAGGATCAGAAATGTGTCATTTAAGTCTCTTATTCCTGCTTTCCTTTATACGCCCTCCAGCTCTATATCTACCTTCAAATAAGACGTCCTGGTCTGGAAAAGATATTCCAAATGAACACGGAGCACTGTCGGGTATAGTCTTATAACACGCTTGGCCCGTGTGTTCTATATACCCCTTACCTTTTCCCTTATTTTGCTATTGAAGTCGGTCTTAAAGAAGTTAAACACTACTTTTACAGTAATCACCTATCCTTAGGGTATGTCATCAATGATTGATTGGGGTCCGACACTCCGGACCCCTGCCGATCAGCTGTTTACTGTGCCGGCAGCCAGAAATGTTCTGTTCCGGATCTGTCACGTAAACAAATAGTGGTTGTGGCCGGGTACAGAAACATCTGCCTTCCATTGACTTGAATGGGAGGCGGATGTGTAGTACCTGGCCGTGGCCACTCTCAGTTGACAGGGCAGCTCTGAAACTGAGCATTCCTGGCTGCCTGCTAGCACATATACAGCTGATTGGTGGGAATGTCTAGTGTCAGACCTCGGCTGATCAGACATTGCTGACCTAGCCTAAGGTTAGGCCATCAATATATAAGTAGTGGACAACCTCTTTAAGTTTTAAGGCTTTAGAAGGGCCCCCACAGCACTGCACTAGGATACATTTTGTGTTTTCCACTGGTAAAGCCCTCTATAACTTCCCACCTGTTTGCTGTTTTGCTAACTTCACTTAGACCACTAAATAAAGCAGCAGTACTATCTTTTGTTTTATTACACCTTTTGCCTCCTGTTTCTTGCAGAGAAATGATGAGATGTACCAAGTAGCAACCTTATTGTTTTGTTTTTTTTTGATGCAACATACAAGAGGTCATCACATTTCACTTCAAAACTTGTTCAAGTGGTTTTCACTCTTTGCCTGACCCCGTAGTGTCAGAGACCATTTTGTCCTTTTTAGCTGAGCCTTATTTTTCAACTTTGATATTGTACTTTTATGTTCGTGGCAAATTTAGGTTGAAATTTTTTTCGCATTTGTGTATGAAAAATATATCAAATTTGCTAAAAAGTTTGGAACAATTAGCAATTTTCAAACGTTGAATTTTTTGTTCCAGTAAACTAGATAGTCATACCACACAAAAGGTTATTACATTTTTTCCACTAAAATGTTGTAGCCCTAACTTTTTAATTTGCACAAGGTTTAATAGGATAAAATGGACCCCACAATTTCTTATGCAATTCATACTAAACATGGCAATGCTCTATATGTTGTATTGAACTACTGTTTGGGCATATATCAGAGCTCGAGAGGTAAGAAATGAGATTTGGCGTTTGAAACGCAGATTTGGGTAAAATAGAATTTGGGTGCCATTTGCCGATCACCTGAAGTGCCGCATCAGCAATACAAAACAAACTGACCTATTATTGGAAAATACAGTCAAGGAATTTGTCTATATGCATAGTCAGAATTTTATCAACACAGGCAGCTTACATCGTAGAATTTTATAACATTTGCCCATGAATAAAAAAAAAAAAAAGTGAGGGTAATAGAATAAAATGGACACCACAACTTGTTACACAATTTCTCCGAAGGAGGCAATACCGCATATGCGGTTAGAAACTACAGTGGTGGCTTCAGTTTTGAGGCTTACACAAATATTGTTTTTTGAAAGGTTTGCTGCTTCATAGTTTTTAGATCTTGTCAGATGTTTCTATGATTTCTGAAGAAGGATTCTATACATATCATAAGTTCTTTATACTCAAAGACTTACTATTTACAGTCATGGCCAAAAGTTTTGAGAATGCTACAAATATTAATTTTTACAAAGTCTACTGCTTAAGTTTTTCTAACGGCAATTTGCATATACTCCAGAATGTCATAAAGAGTGATCAGCTTAACAGCAAAGTCAATATTGGCTAAGAAAATGAACTTCAACCCCCAAAACACATTTCAACATCATTGCATTCCTGCCTTAAAAGGAGCAGCTAACATTGTTTTAGTGATTGTTCCATTAACACAGATGTGGGTGTTGATGAGGACAGGGCTGGCGATCAATCAGTCATGATTAAGTAAGAATGACACCTCTGGACACTTTTAAAGGAGGCTGGTGCTTGGTATCATTGTTTCTCTTCAGTTAACCATGGTTATCTCTAAAGAAACACGTGCAGCCATCATTGCTCTGCACAAAAATGGCCTAACAGGGAAGAGTATCACAGCTACAAAGATTGCACCTCAGGCAACAATCTATCGCATCATCAAGAACTTCAAGGAGAGAGCTTCCATTGTTGCCAAAAAGGCTCCAGGGCACCCAAGAAGGATCAGCAAACGCCAGGACCGTATCTTAAAACTGGTACAGCTGCGGGATCGGACTACCAGCAGTGCCGAGCTAGCTCAGCAATGGCAGCAGGCTGGTGTGAGTGCTTCTGCACGCACTGTGAGGCGGAGACTGCTTTAGCAAAGCCTGGTTTCAAGGAGGGCAGCAAAGAAGCCACTTGTCTCCAGAAAAAACATCAGGGACCGACTGATATTCTGCAAAATGTACAGGGAGTGGACTGCTGAGGACTGGGGTAAAGTCATTTTCTCAGATGAATCCCCTTTTCGATTGTTTGGGACATCTGGAAAACAGCTTATTAGGAGAAGAAGAGGTGAGCGCTACCACCAGTATTGTCTCATGCCAACTGTTAAGCATCCTGAAATGATTCATGTGTGGGGTTGCTTCTCAGCCAAGGGAATCGGCTCACTCACAGTCTTGCCTAAAAACACAGCCATGAATAAAGACTGGTACCAGAATGTCCTCCAAGAGCAACTTCTCCCAACTGTCCAAGAGCAGTGTGGCGCCCAACAATGTCTTTTCCAGCATGATGGAGCACCTTGCCATAAAGCAAAGGTGATCACTAAATGGCTCATGGAACAAAACATAGAGATTTTGGGTCCATGGCCTGGAAACTCCCCAGATCTTAATCCCATTGAGAACTTGTGGGCAATCAAAAACCAACAAATTCTGGCAAAATGCAAGCATTGCTTATGCAAGAATGGACAGCTATCAGTCAGGATTTGGTCCAGAAGTTGATTGAGAGCATGCCAGGGAGAATTGCAGAGGTCCTGAAGAAGGGTCAACACTGCAAATATTGACTTGCTGCATTAACTCATTCTAACTGTCAATATAACCTTTTGGTACTCATAATATGATTGTTTTTTAATTGTGTTTGTCTGATGTTTACATCACATACAGAAATATAATTGCAGAGGGCAACAGATCATGTGAAAATATCATTTTGGTGTCATTCTCAAAACTTTTGGCCATGACTGTACAGTGTTGACCCACATTAAGACTTGCAATTCAGTCTAGTGTGCTAGATATCAGCTGCTGGGCCACATCCTGACTGATAGCAACCCATTCTTGCTTAATCAGGATTGGAAGTAGCACACTTTCTGTGTTTTTTGTTTGTCCACCCACTTCTTGAGGATTGACCACAGGTTGTCCTTGGGTGTGAGATCTAGGGAGGTTCCTGGCCATGGACACAAGATGGCAATGTTTTGCTCACCAAGTAGTTATCACTTTTTTCCTTGTGATACTTTTTCCAGCATGATGGAAACCATATTTTTCATCACCAAATTGCACCTGGATTGTTGGAGATGTTAGGCTATGTGCGCACGTTGCGTACAAGCCCTGCAGAAATTTCTGCAGTGATCTGAAGAGCACATGTGCGCTTTAGATCGCTGCAGAAATGTCCGTAGTGAGCGCCGATTCCATGCGCTCTGCCTGCAGCTCCTGCCATAGACCGTGCAGGAGCTGCCGGCAAAGCGCAGGAAAGAAGTGACATGTCACTTCTTTTTGCGCAGCGCTTCGGCAGTAGCCGAAGCGCTGCGCTCTTAAACGCCACGTGCGCACGGCCCCTGCACAGTCTCCATAGACTGTGCAGGGGACGCAGGACGCATGCAGTTACGCTGCGCTACAAAGCGCAGCGTAACTATGTTTTTACGCGACGTGCGCACATAGCCTTACTCTTCAACAATGTTTAGATATATTTCTTTATTCATGGCAGTGTTAGGCAAAATAGTGAGTGAGTCCACTGCCTTGGATGAAGAGTAACCCGCACATTAATAGACCGGCGATGGTTTACTGTTTGCACATGACACATGAGCCATGGAAGCTATTACCTTTTCTTTTCTGAACAATCGTTCTTCCAGATTTCCCATAGAGTCTTAAAGAGGCATCATGTTTCATGAGGAAAAATAACCAAGCCCCCTACAGTCCAACTCAGGTACTTCCTGCAGAATGTCAGTCAGCTTGGTTTTTTTTTGCTTTTTTTTGTTTTTTGTTGTTTTTTTTGAGAGAAGTGGCTTCTTTGCTACCTTTTTTGACACTAGCCCAGCCTTCAAATGCCTTTTGCCTCACGTGGTACATATAAATAGAGACACCAGCTGAATTTTCTAAGCAAGCGCTGAACTTGTATTCAACTAATCCTGTAGATAAATCCTCTTTAGCAGACAATCCTGATACTTGCTGGAGGTTTTTGGACATACTGAAGACTTCTTCACAGCAATTGAACATCTTTCTTTGTTGTTCTTGATGATCTGAAAATTTGCCTGTAAAACTCACTTAATGCAAACCAATGATGACTGCAGGCGATAACTAAAGAAGACAATGATTTCAAGCACCGGCCCCCTTTTAAAGCAACCATTCTGGTCTTCTAATTCAATCTGCGTGACAGAGCAGCATACTTTGTAACAACCAAGATTTGTGTCTGTCTCAAAACGTTTGGCCACGACTGTACTTGTTCTGGCCACACGACCAGGGCTCAGAAGAAAGGCATGCTGTCAGTTTTGCTAGTTTTTTTTTTTTAATAATAAAAATTAACCGGATTTAAAAAAAAAGATCATTTGCCTTGTGGGTTATCCTGTATGCCCTAACAAAGGTCAGACTGCCTCTAGGGTTACCAATATTTTCAGGTTTCAATATTTAGAAAATTGGGCTAAGCTAGGGCAATCCTGCCAGGACACAGCCTCCTGAGTCTTACTTCTTCAGGTATCTGTTTTTCTATTCCATAGGTCTACTAGTTAGTGTTCTTTCCACATCCTTGTGGAGCTCCTAACTTTGCGTCTCAGGATGCAAGTCTTAGCAAAAGGGTACTACAAGCAGCAGTTGCTTGGGTATTAACCTGAGGAATTGCTTATCTTCCTTCTCCAGTACTGCTATTCGCTTTTCCTCCCTAGGGAAAGTTTTAGGATGTCTCAACGTTTCTGTGTCCCAAAATGAAGCGACCGAGAAAAAATAGATTTTTGGTACTTAACGTCCATTTTTTTTTTTTTTTGTTAATTGGGAAACACAGCACGTTTCATGTGTTTGTTGGGTGGGGGGAACGGAGAGGAGTTCTTGGTTTAGCACCACCTACTGCTTTTGGACTAACTGAATAGCTGGATTTCGGCTTCCTAGGTGTAGCCTATAGTCAGCTTTTTTTGTAAGATGTATTCCCTTGGCACTTGGACAGCTGGCTCTACAACTCATCTGTGCACGGTGAACTGTCAATCACCGTGTCCGGGGCTTGTCTATAGCGGTGATTGTAATCACTGCTTACAATGCCTCTGTGACTGAAAGCCAGCATCTCCCAGGTGAACAAAGTGTTTCTTCCAGTAGCCGCACTTTCAGTAAAGCGGTCGGTCAGCATTGTAAGCCTATTTACCTGCAGATAATTAGCATTTTTCAGGATTATAGGTTCCCGTTAACTAATCATATAATTTGGACATGAATTGCGTAAAAGTGAGCTCGATAGAAGTACGATATAGAATTAAACATTTTTTTTTATTATCACAATGGTGGCTTATTAATGATATATGCCACTGTATGGCTATGCTTTCAACACATGAGCAAAATCTAAGGGGGGTTTACACAAACTGATTTGCTGAATGCAAACAAAACATTCTGTACAAGCAAATATACGCTGGAGAAATTTCCTTTACTTTCAGTACATTTATAGAAGGCACATGGCTTCTAAATATTCATGACCATTTCCATTTAGCTATCACCACCTAAAATAAATTTACATGATGTTAGCTTAATGCTAGGACTTGGATAAAGGAGAAACTTCATATAACAAGGTGGTATTTTGTAGGTATTATAAAGTATGGATCATTAGTTGAAGGAAATATTCTCTTATCCTTTATGGGGCTCATGTATGAATATTTCTATGCTGTGTAACAAAACGTTAGAAAGTTAACTATATGGCATTTATATTGTAATACAGTCACATGAAAAAGTTTGGGCACCCCTATTAATGTTAACCTTTTTTCTTTATAACAATTTGGGTTTTTGCAACAGCTATTTCAGTTTCATATATCTAATAACTGATGGACTGCGTAATATTTCTGGATTGAAATGAGGTTTATTGTACTAACAGAAAATGTGCAATCTGCATTTAAACAAAATTTGACCGGTGCAAAAGTATGGGCACCTAAACATAAAAGTGACATTAATATTTTGTAGATCCTACTTTTGCAAAAATAACAGCCTCTAGTCGCTTCCTGTAGCTTTTAATGAGTTCCTGGATCCTGGATGAAGGTATATTTGACCTTTTCTGTTTACAAAACAATTCCAGTTCAATTAAGTTTGATGGTCGCCGAGCATGGACAGCACGCTTCAAATCATCCCACAGATTTTCAATGATATTCAGGTCTGGGTACTGGGATGGCCATTCCAGAACATTGTAATTGTTCCGTTGCATGAATATCTGAGTAGATTTGGAGCGGTGTTTTAAATCATTGTCTTGCTGAAATATCCATCCCCTGCGTAACTTCAACTTCATCACAGATGCTTGCACATTATTGTCAAGAATCTGCTGATACGGAGTTGAAACCATGCGACCCTCAACTTTAACAAGATTCCCAGTGCCGGCATTGGCCACACAGCCCCAACGCATGATGGAACCTCAACCAAATTTTACTGTGAGTAGCAAGTGCTTTTCTTGGAATGCCGTGTTTTTTTGCCTCCATGCATAACGCGTTTTTGTATGACCAAACAACTCAATCTTTGTTTCATCAGTCCACAGGACCTTCTTCCAAAATGTAACTGGCTTGTCCAAATGTGCTTTTGCATACCTCAGGCGACTCTGTTTGTGGCGTGCTTGCAGAAACGACTTCTTTCGCATCACTCTCCCATACAGCTTCTCCTTGTGCAACGTGCGCTGTATTGTTGACCGATGCACATTGACACCATCTGCAACAAGATGATGCTGCAGGTCTTTGGAGGTGGTCTGTGGATTGTCCTTGACTGTTCTCACCATTCTTCTTCTTTGCCTTTCTGATATTTTTCTTGGCCTGCCACTTCTGGGCTTAACAAGAACTGTACCTGTGTTCTTCCATTTCCTTACTATGTTCCTCACAGTGGAAACTGACAGTTTAAATCTCTGAGACAACTTTTTGTATCCTTCCCCTGAACAACTATGTAGAATAATCTTTGTTTTCAGATCATTTGAGAGTTGTTTTGAGGAGCCCATGATGCCACTCTTCATAGGAGATTCAAATAGGAGAACAACTTGCAAGTGGCCACCTTAAATACCTTTTCCCATGATTGGATACACCTGCCTATGAAGTTCAAAGCTCAATGAGGTTGCAAAACCAATTTAGTTCTTTAGTAAGTCAGTAAAAAGTAGTTAGGAGTGTTCAAATCAAGAAATTGATAAGGGTGGCCATACTTTTGCACAGGTCAAATTTTGTTTAAATGCGGATTGCACATTTTCTGTTAGTACAATAAACCTCATTTCAATCCAGAAATATTACTCAGTCCATCAGTTATTAGATACATGAAACAGAAATAGCTGTTGCAAAACCCCAAATTGTTATAAAGAAAAAAGGTTAACATTAATAGGGGTGCCCAAACTTTTCCATATGACTGTATTCTTAGTTTGACACAATAACATCCTTGAAGTATCATTTTTTTCCCCCTCTCCCCATTACTGCACCCTCAACTGATTGTGTTTCAGTCAGTAATTTTCACCCTTCGTTTTATTCTTCTGTGTTCTGCTGTAAATCCTATGATGCGTAAGTACAGGATCACATTGCAGCTAGAGCCAGTACTCCCCCTGACTGCTGTGTGAACACTGGGATTGTACTCTCCTCTATATTTTCTAAATAACGAATTGATGTTTAGTATACAATCAATAACTGTGACGGGAGCTGTATAATTAACATCAGTAACTGTGATGGATACCTATAAAGAGGGCTGGCAATGCTGCTGGTAAAAGGTGTCCACATTCTGTTAGGGTTGAAAAGTGCTGATGATAAGGAGGCATAACATAGGAACAGCACAGCATAATTGTAGTAGGAATGCAAGTATTTTCTGAAATAAACATGTTAGTCGAGCCTACTGATCCTCTGATACTGATATTCACTGTTTCATACATGACTTCCACACTGAGGAAAATGTTCGACATCAAACTTGTTTTCCTAGTACTGCTGCTTCTATTTCATCATTAGCAGTTGAAACGACTATTGCACTAATACGCTACATTCTGCTTCTTCAGCTTCTTGTCCGCTCATAGTCTAGCAAATGGGTTTGTGAGTTCTGCCCATGCTTCGTAAATAGTAAGCATTGTGCTGGGTACACACTGGCCTTGGTGCTTTTTGCTAAGCTTTATCTTTATCACTTCTATGCGTTTGCTGATCATATTGATTTAAAGATTATTAGAACACACCTATTATGTAGAATTTTGGCTTTTGAATATAGCAATGTCTTGTTTTTCTCTTAAAAACAATTCGGTAAAATTGGTAATTTAAAACAAATAACTAGCTATAGGTGGGGCATTTGTATCTAAATTCTACACTTAGCTACTAGTGATGGGAGTCGCAGATACCCAGGATTGGCATGTCCAACGGTGTTAAAAAAAAAAACAAACAAAAAAACAAAACGGTTTGGGTCCGGAATTGATCTTAGCAGCATAAGGGGACCATATCAGGCGCTTAAAAATGGTGGTAGAAGGGATAGTGGGATTAGAGGAAGTGCTTTATACTTACCGGTCTCCGCACGGCTGTTACTCTTCTTCCAGGCCACTCACTGTATTTCTGGGGCCGCTCATTCTTTTCTTGCCTTTGCACTGCTTCCCCTGCCAACGGGCAATCCCAGCGTTTGGTTGCAGTCAGACACTGTCACGCATGCTGGGGGCGCTGTTTGACTGCAACCAATCAAAGGTGTTGTGTGTGTTTGTGTGTCTAGATTGACGTAAAAATAAATAAATTGGCATAGGGTCCCCCGTATTATGATACCCAGCACAGATAACGCATATAAGGCAACTACAGGCTACAGTCTGCGGTCCTCCCCAATTGTGATACCCTGCCATGATGGGAGCTGGTATTCTCAGGCCATAGAAACCCATGCTTATTGCCCCTCCTCCCACCTAAAACTATCAGCCTGCAGCCACCCAGGATTGTCGCATCACAATCCCAAAACTTTACTCGGCTCATCCCGATTGCCCTAGTGCTATGGCAATCAGGGTAATAAGGGGTTATTATCAACTCACAGCTGCCACTAAGCCCTAGATTAGTAAGGGGAGGCATCCAAGACCCTCCCCATTACTAATCTGTAAATGAAAAGAAATAAACACAAACACTGAAAAACTCTGTAATTTGAAATAAAATACAACAACCCCCACCCTCTTTCACCCCTTCATTAACCCCCAAAACACACATGTCTGCCATAATCTACATGAGATCCCTTGATGATTTCAGCTCTGCTACATCTGAAATGACTGCATGTGGGCATAGAACATGACCACCCGTTCTGAGCTTCAGGCAGAAAATGAGCCTCAGTGATGAACAGTGACGTCACTCAGGTTATTTGCGGTCCCAGCTAGAAGTTCCCACAGTCGTCCACCTGTGATCAGATTACTTGATCTCAGGTCACTTAGTTCACTGAGGTCAGGTTACCTGCGATCACAGGTGGAGGACCGCAGGAACCTTCCGCTGTGACCGCAAATAACCTGAGTGACGTCACTGCTCATCGCTGCGTGTAAGTAATTTTCTATGACCGTGCGCGGTCACTTCACAAGCACCCGCCGAATGAATGGGTTCGCTCATCTCTACTTATAATGAATCCTGCACGATCCTGAATCCTTAAAAGAAACCTTTGATTTTTATTTGGTTAGTGCATAAGATTAAACCCTCCTCAACCCGTGACACATTGCGGGTGCCAATTTGTTACCATGGCAGCCAAGGGCCCTTTCAATGCCCCATTGCTACCATATTGAGATACCTATGAAGTCCAGCCTTTGACTGAATACATCATTTAGTATTGCAGTGTAAAATACATGCAATCGAATGATTGCAGGTCCAAGTTCCCTAGTGAGACTGAAACATTGTCAAATGTCTAGACTAGCAATTGGCTGACCACTCGCCTCACTCACCCATGCAAATGAATGCTTAACTAAACATTCTAGTGTTCTTTATGGTGAGAGGGGAGTAATCTGCTGAGAGTCCTTTTCTGACTGCAGCCTATAATCATGGTGAGAGGTGAGTAATCTGCTGAGTCCTTTCTGACTGCAGCCTATAATCTGTGGAAATAAAATGATTGGATACTTGAATTCAAATTGCCAATCCTTTTCTCTCAACATAATTTGTTAGTTGCAAAGTTCCATATTCATTAGATAGCCAACTTTATTATGTGTAGGGGCTTTAACTGTGAGGCAAAAGGAGGTCCCCTTATCACTTTATTTACCTTGGTTTTGCGTCATATTTGCATAGCAGCAAGTGTATCATTTTATGCCATTCACAAACTAATAATTCCAGTGATTTATCGTATATTCCTATCAAAGATGAACTTTCAATCAGAGAATATTTTAAGTGGGTTTTTAGAGATTGTATCATTTCAGATAGCTGAGAAATGTCTCATGTTTTAAGATTCATCTTGATGTAAAGGATGTTACTTGTATGTTGGGCAGCTTTCTGCACTGTGACGTATTGCTGCTTCCTGTGCCACCGTGAGGATTAATAGCATGAATTAAAGACCGCACAATGGATTTGTTGCACGTTTTCAAAAATTGAAATTGATTTGCTTCTTTCTAATCTAGGTGGTACTAATCAATGCCATCAAGGATGTAGCAAAGGCTCTTGGAGATCTAATTGGAGCCACAAAAGGTGCAGCTGGCAAAGCTGCTGATGATCCATCCATGTATCAGTTAAAGAGTGCTGCAAAGGTAATGACAAGGCCAAATGACTTAATGATAACTGGAGTTGAGTGAGTACCTAACTATTCAAACTCACTATACTCCTAATGAGTACTGTCTAATATTCGTGTATTCATTCCGAATAGCATGCACAATGCAAGTCAATGAGGAAAAACTTGCAATGTAACGAGTAATCCAAATGCTGTAATATTTGTGCGAGTAGTGAATAGAGGGGAATTTGGGTTAATCGTTACATTGCGAGTATTCCCCATTGACTTGCATTGCACACGCTACTCGGAATGAATACGCGAGTATTAGACAGTCCTCGTTATGAGTATAGCAAGTATGATTAGTTAGGTACTCGCTCAACTCTAATAGTAACCTATCTGGCAGAGCTGTGTGTGTGGATCTGGCAGAGCTGTGTGTGTGTGTGGATCTGGCAGAGCTGTGTGTGTGTGTGGATCTGGCAGAGCTGTGTGTGTGTGTGGATCTGGCAGAGCTGTGTGTGTGTGTGGATCTGGCAGAGCTGTGTGTGTGTGTGGATCTGGCAGAGCTGTGTGTGTGTGTATCTGGCAGAGCTGTGTGTGTATCTGGCAGAGCTGTGTGTGTGTGGATCCGGCAGAGCTGTGTGTGTGTGGATCTGGCAGCTGTAGGTGTGTGTATGAGAGCTGGAGATGGATGTCACTACTCTGGAGGTGGGGGGCTCTGGATATGGATTCCGACCCTGTATCAAAGCTAAATGGGATGCTCAGTAAGAAAGGTTGGAGACCACTGCACTATAATGCTGATGTCGGTCATCCTGGAAATAAAGTTGAACATGTTTCCTTTAGTAAATCTAGTTGCATTCTATAATAAGTCTATGATTACTTTTTGCAGGTTATGGTGACTAATGTTACTTCCCTACTAAAGACTGTCAAAGCTGTGGAAGATGAAGCTACTCGTGGCACAAGGGCTTTGGAAGCCACAATTGAGCACATCAAGCAAGAGCTAACTGTGAGGAAAATGTGGTATATTGTGTAGCCTTCTAATGCTTAGGATGCAAATGGTGATGGAAACATGGCTTCAGTGCAGTGGCTATGGACACATGAAGGTGCTTGCACTGATTACGGTGTGGACTATCCTGTCTGGTAGACTTGCAGGAATTGCAGTGGTTTAAAAAAATGATTATTCTCATTATTTCTTTTTCTAGCATTTTACTATGCATGTCACATGTCAGATACTATTCCTATTCCTCCAAATTTCAATTCACCAGTTTTCTTTATCGTTCCTTTGGGAGACCCAGACCATGGGTGTTTAGCTTCTACCTCCGGAGGACACACAAAGTACTACACTTAAAAGTGTAGCTCCTCCCCCTGAGCTTATACACCCCCTGGTGAGCAGACCGAGCCAGTTTATCGCTTTGTGTTCAGGAGGCATACATCCACACATGCATTCTCATATGATTTTTTCCTTTTGGAACGAGATAGAAGAGTGGGGTCCATGTCTGGACCCCCGGCATGTCCCTTCTCACCCCACTGTGTCGGCGGTGTTGTAAGGTTGATTCCTAGGCTGGAGCCTTACATGCCGTGCTCCTTCACCATCCCTCCTGGGCTCTGGCGGGAGCCAGCACGGTCTCCATGCTTGGCAGGACACCGGTCTCCATCCGCAGCCCTTCAGGACCCTGCTGGACCGGAGCACTCATCCCCAGGGACTTGGCCCTGCGTCTCAGCAGCTAAGTACCTGAGACGTTTAGATGTCGGGGTCCCTGTACTTTATTGTTGGGGGAGAGTGTGCTTATTGTGTTTACTGACATTTCCGGCGGGTTCTCTAGCTGTCGCCTGAGAACCGCGCCGATGGTGCCTGCGCGTCGGCCGCGCCGCTCAAATTTAGGCCCCGGCTTCGCCGGAGGCCTAGTTTCTGTTTCACTGCCCTCGCATGTCACTCATGCAGAGGGACAGGCTCGGCTCCTCCCGGCGGCCATTCTGTACAGGGGAGGGACACTCCCCACTGCACTGTGTGTCCCCTCCCCTGTAGGTCTCTATGGCCCTAAAGATCCCGCTCCTCAAGCAAGTCCCGCCCCCTCTCTTCGCTCCGGCGGCCATTTTCTCAGCGTTCTCTCTGCGATCAGTTATTGCAGCGCTGGTCTGCAGCATCTCTGCTTAGGTGCTGTGCTTGAGGGTCCGGGCTTCGGGATCTGGAGGGCACACAACACCGCTCCAGCGGTCTGGTAAGCTACAACCGGTCTCCGGTTGTGGACCCCTGTATATACTCTCTGGGGTTCATTCTCTGGCAGAGCCCCCACTCCAGCAGCATGTCTCACACGAGGAGCAAGGCCCCAAAGCTTTATGCTGTATGCGCTGCATGTAAGCTCCTGCTGCCTGAACCGAGCACCTTCCCACATTGTGATGCCTGCTCTAACTTGGTGGTGCCACAGCCTGGAGTCTCACCCCCAGTGGTTTCTCAGGCTGCTCCTGCTCCTGTGGCTGAACCCCCGGCTTGGATAGAATCCTTTTCTAGGTCTATCTCCCAGTCTTTTGCTGAGTCCATGGGACTTCTGTCCAGGACTTTGCTGAATATGCATCAGCCCCCCTCACAGGGTGCCTCTGCTGCTAGGGCTCTCTCAGGACCGGAGCTAACAGAGGATTCATCATCAGGGCCCAGACCCCGTCCTCCTAAGAAGAGACGCAGGGTTCCCTCTCCCTCCTCCTGATTCCAGAGCTGACTCGCTGGATGAGGAGGATGCCTTTACAGGGGGCTCGGAGGCTTAACTCCATGTGCCCCATTGATCTGTCCGAAAGTGACTCAGATCTTAGTGACTTGATTGCTTCTATTAATTCTGTACTGGATCTCAATCCGCCAGTATCAGAGGAGCAACCCTCTCTGGCAGAAAAGCACCAGTTTACCTTGCCTAAGAGAGCAAAGAGTGTGTTCTTTAACCACTCCAGTTTTCAGGCCGCTGTGACCAAGCCCAGGGCCTGTTCTGACAAACGCTTCCCAAAGCGTGGTTCTGATGACCGTTTTCCCTTTCCACCTGAGGTGGTCAAGGAGTGGGCTCAGTCCCCAAAGGTAGACCCTCCGGTGTCTAGGCTCGCAGCCCGGACCGTTGTGTCGGTGGCTGATGGCACTTCCCTTAAGGATTCCACTGACCGCCAGATTGACCTTCTGGCCAAATCCATGTATGAAGCGGCGGGGGCCGCGTTTTCTCCGACTTTTGCAGCAGTGTGGGCTCTCTGCTTCTCTAGAGGAGATGCATTCCCTCACCAGGGAATCTTCACCAGGGAATCTATGCCCGAAATGGATGCCTTAACTTCCCAAGCTTCGGCCTTTTCATCCTATGCCATGTCTGCCATGCTGGAGGCTTCTCACCGCACTGCGGTGGCTTCGGCTAATTCCCTCGCTATCCACAGAATCTTGTGGCTTCAAGAGTGGAAGGCAGATGCTTCTTCAAAGAAGTACCTTGCTGGGCTCCCTTTTGCTGGGTCCCGGCTGTTCGGAGAACAGCTGGATGAAATTATTAAGGAAGCTACTGGCGGGAAGAGTACTTCCATGCCTCAAACTAAAGCCAGGAATCCTGTCCAGGGTAGGAATCAGTCGAGGTTTCGCTCCTTTACCCAGAGTCTCACGTACCTAGGGATGCAGTTCGAGACCTTGACGGCACTTGTGAAGTTGCCCTTAGTCAAACAGCAGTCCCTCCAGCTAGCGGTGCGCTCTCTGCTGAGGCCCCGCCGTTATACCCTCAGGCGTCTGATGCAGGTGCTGGGTCAAATGGTGACGTCCATGGAGGCTGTTCCCTTTGCCCAGTTCCATCTGCGCCCCCTTCAGCTGGACATTCTCCGCTGTTGAGACAAGCGGCCTTCCTCCTTACACAGGTTAGTGGCTCTGTCGCCACAAACCAGGAGCTCTCTTCAGTGGTGGCTTCGGCCCCTCTCCCTGTCCCAGGGGCGCTCCTTCCTGGCCCCGTCCTGGGTGATTCTCACCACGGATGCCAGTCTATCCAGCTGGGGAGCGGTATATCTCCACCACAGAGCGCAGGGCACTTGGACTCCGTCCGAGTCAGCCCTTTCAATCAATGTGCTGGAAACCAGAGCCGTGCTTCTAGCTCTCCTAGCTTTTCACCACCTGTTGGCGGGCAGGCACATTCGAGTCCAGTCAGACAACGCGACAGCGGTTGCCTACATCAATCACCAAGGCGGGACACACAGCCGCCTGGCGATGTTGGAAGTACAACGCATCCTTCAATGGGCGGAGGACTCAAAGTCCACCATATCCGCAGTCCACATCCCAGGCGTGGAAAACTGGGAGGCAGATTATCTCAGCCGTCAATCCGTGGACGGTGGCGAGTGGTCCCTGCACCCGGCAGTGTTTCAGTCAATCTGCCGCAAATGGGGCACTCCGGACGTGGACCTAATGGCATCCCGTCACAACAACAAGGTTCCCGTTTACGTGGCTCGCTCCCACGACCCTCAGGCATTCGCCGCGGACGCACTGGTTCAAGATTGGTCCCAGTTTCGTCTGTTCTACGTGTTTCCCCCTCTAGCTCTCTTGCCCAGAGTTCTGCGCAAGATCAGAATCTAGGGCTGTCGAGTCATCCTCATTGCACCGGACTGGCCCAGGCGAGCTTGGTATCCAGACCTGCTCCATCTGTCCGTAGAGATGCCGTGGCATCTCCCGGACCGTCCAGACCTACTCTCACAAGGTCCGTTTTTCCGCCTGAATTCTGCGGCTCTCAAATTGACGGCGTGGCTCTTGAGTCCTGGATCTTGACGGCTTCTGGTATCCCTCCTGAAGTCATCTCCACTATGACTCGGGCCCGTAAGTCTTCCTCTGCTAAGATCTATCACAGGACTTGGAAAATGTTCCTGTGCTGGTGTCGCTCTACTGACCATCCTCCTTGGCCATTCTCCTTGCCGACCCTTCTGTCTTTTCTACAGTCCGGTCTGCAGCTAGGACTGTCCCTCAGCTCTCTCAAGGGACAAGTCTCAGCTCTGTCAGTTTTGTTCCAGCGGCGTCTCGCTCGGCTGGCTCAGGTCCGCATCTTCATGCAAGGCGCGTCTCACATCATTCCGCCTTACCGGCGGCCCTTGGATCCCTGGGACCTTAATTTAGTTCTCACGGTTTTGCAGAAACCTCCCTTTGAGCCTCTTAGGGAGGTCTCTTTGCATCGTCTTTCCCAGAAAGTGGTTTTTCTGGTGGCCATAACTTCCCTCAGGAGAGTCTCTGATTTGGCCGCGCTCTCTTCGGAGTCACCTTTTTTAGTTTTTCATCAAGACAAGGTGGTTCTCCGTCCGACTCCGGATTTTCTTCCTAAGGTGGTCTCTCCTTTCCACCTTAACCAGGACATTACCCTACCTTCCTTTTGTCTGGCTCCTGTTCATCGCTTTGAAAAAGCGCTGCATACTCTGGATCTGGTGCGTGCGCTCCGGATCTATGTGTCTCGCACCGCTGCTCTTAGGCGGTGCACTTCTCTTTTTGTGCTAACCACAGGTCGGCGCAAGGGTCTCTCTGCTTCTAAGCCGACCTTGGCCTGTTGGATTAGATTGACCATTTCGGATGCCTACCAGAGTTCTCAGGTGCCTCCCCCGCCGGGGATCAAAGCACATTCGACCAGTGCTGTTGGTGCCTCTTGGGCTTTCAGGCACCAGGCTACTGCTCAACAAGTCTGTCAGGCTGCCACTTGGACTAGCCTGCATACCTTTTCGAAGCACTACCAAGTGCATGCTCTTGCTTCGGCAGATGCGAGCTTGGGCAGACTCATCCTTCAGGCGGCTGTCGCCCATTTGTCAAATTAGGTTCTGCCTACTTCTTGCCTTTTTTCGGTTTATTTCCCACCCAGGGACTGCTTTGGAACGTCCCATGGTCTGGGTCTCCCAAAGGAACGATAAAGAAAAAGAGAATTTTGTTTACTTACCGTAAATTCTTTTTCTTATACTTCCGTATTGGGAGACCCAGCACCCTCCCTGTTGCCTGTTGGCAATTTTTTTGTTCCGCGTGTTATCACCGGCTGTTGTCGTGGACAGAGTCTCCGGTTGTTCCGGCTTTTGCTCTGTTCTACTTGTGAGTGGCTATTCTCCGTCAGCTTTTGCACTAAACTGGCTGGGTCTGCTCACCAGGGGGTGTATAAGCTCAGGGGGAGGAGCTACACTTTTTAGTGTAGTACTTTGTGTGTCCTCCGGAGGTAGAAGCTAAACACCCATGGTCTGGGTCTCCCAATACGGAACTATAAGAAAAAGAATTTAAGGTAAGTAAACAAAATTCTCTTTTTTGTTAACTTTAAAACTTGGTTTCTTTTCTGGAAATATTACAGACCATAAGTAAACCTGCATCTTCTCTTAGAGGCATATACTAAACTGTGTGACTCCCAAATACACAGAACGCCTATCAATATATGGAGGCAAAGTCCACTTAAATGTCAAAAACACAATAATCTTAAATAATTACTCTTAAATAAGAAATGTACATAATTATAATAATAATAATTAATAATGATGTAGAACAAGAAAAATACTTGATTACTATACACAAAAACTGGAAACAGAAATAAATCCGTATAAATATGCAAGGGTCATAAAACCCTTATATTGTAATTGCACCATGCCTACTGGCTTCGAACAAATGGTTAATTATATAATCATAAAAAATTGTCTGTATACAACGTTTTGTGTAGTAATTAAAATTGACCAATATTGCCAAACCAAAGAGGGAAAATATATCAATATTTCAATTGATCCCAAACATGAGGAACTGAAGAGCAAGATAGCCCAGGCTACCTACACAACGTAGACTAGGATAACCAAAATGCAAAAGAGGTAGCCGATAAAATGTAATAAATTTTATTGAGATAAATTAAAAATATTAAAACAAGGTGAACAACAAGTGGCTGATATAAACCAGCAAAAACAGCAGGAAGGAGGGTTGACAATAAATAAGGGATGGTTGTAAATAGTATCTGTTGCCCAACTCATATGCTACCAAAGATCAAATAGAGCTATTCAATGTTAATTACAAGTGTACATCAGAAGCTCTAGTATAAATGGAGTAGGGCATGACAATACAATGTAATCACATATTATGGGAAATAAACAACCCAAATCTATTGCTTAACTTACCCAGTGGCATCTCCTCCTGCTGGCGCTGGCGTCCGTCCCTACACGCGTTTCAGCATAAGAAGCCTTCGTCAGGGGGCCCCCTGACGAAGGCTTCTTATGCTGAAACACGTGTAGGGACGGACGCCAGCGCCAGCAGGAGGAGATGCCACTGGGTAAGTTAAGCAATAGATTTGGGTTGTTTATTTCCCATAATATGTGATTACATTGTATTGTCATGCCCTACTCCCTTTATACTAGAGCTTCTGATGTACACTTGTAATTAACATTGAATAGCTCTATTTGATCTTTGGTAGCATATGAGTTGGGCAACAGATACTATTTACAACCATCCCTTATTTATTGTCAACCCTCCTTCCTGCTGTTTTTGCTGGTTTATATCAGCCACTTGTTGTTCACCTTGTTTTAATATTTTTAATTTATCTCAATAAAATTTATTACATTTTATCGGCTACCTCTTTTGCATTTTGGTTATCCCCAACGTTTTGTGTAGATACAAGGGGAGAAACCTAAAAAGACAGTCAATGTCTACAGTATAAGGCCTGAGGCATGGGAAACACCACGTCACATGATATCCACTGGGAATAGTATAGTGATTATGGTCATGTTAATTGGCTTATGATGAGATCCAGTTGGAATCGTGCCTTGTTAAAATGTATCTTTTTTATTAGAAATCAATAAAACAACTCTTAAAAATATCTTCATTCCATATGTCCACAGTGTAGTTAGGAAATTAACTTGGCTCATGAAAACAAAAAAATAGGGAAAAATGTGAATCCATTAAACTGCAGGGAGTATCGCCGGTGTTGCCACTGGTGTTGGCGTTGTTGTTTTTAGGCCCTGTGTGCACGCTGCAGATTTTATCGCAGAATTGCCGCGGATTTCGCTGAAGGAATTCTGCAGAAAATGTTTAACATTTCTGCAGTTTTTCTTTAGCAAAACCCATGGGGATAAAAAAAAACTGCGTTTTTTTTTTTTGTATTTGTGGCATATGCTGCGCAATTTCCGCTGCGGAATTAATGTGCATGTCACTTTTTCGCAGATCCCTGCGTTTTGGAGGGCTGGCAAATGAATCGCCTGCTGACTCTGGGTCGGCGGAAGATTGATCCCTGGTATCTGGCCAGATGCTGCTCCCCATATAAGGTTTATGGGGAACACAATCTGGTGCAAAGGGGTAGGAGCAAGAGCTTCATACTCGCCGATCACCAAGTCAGCTGTCACATTGCTCCGGCGGCAGCTCTTTCATCTTCCAGAGCCAGCCGCTCATTAGTCACATAACATATTTCCTCCTTCCCTGCTCACTAGTGGTTGTGATTGGTTGCAGTCAGAGCCGCCCCCACGCTAAGTGACAGCTGTCTGACTGCAACCAATCACAGACGCCGGTGGGAGGGTCTATAGCATACAGTAAAATAAATAATTAATTTTAAAAAAAACTGCGTGCGCTGCACCCAATTTTGATAACCAGCCAGGATAAAGCCTTACAGCTGGGGGTTGGTATTATCAGGCTGGGGAGCCCCCCAGCCTAAAAATATCAGCCAGCAGCTGCCCAGAATTGCCGCATCCATTAGATGCGACCGTCCTGGGACTTTTCCCGTCTCTTCCCATTGTCCTGGTGCGGTGGCAATCTGGGTAATAAGGAGTTAATGGCAGCAGCCCACAGCTGCCACTAAATCCTAGTTTAGTGATGGCAGGCGTCTGATACACCCCCTCAGCACTAAACTGTAAGGGAAAGTAAATACACACAAACACCCCAAAAATCCGTTATTTGAAATAAAAGACAAAAAAGTCCCCTCTTTCACCACTTTATTAACCCTACCTATAACAGCTTTCCAGGTCCGACGTAATCCACACGAGGTCCCACAATGCTTCCAGCTCTGCTACACCTGACACTCACAGCGAGCGCCATAGACCATGACTGCTCACTGTGAGGGTCAGGCTGCAAGTGAAGTGAGCCGCGTGGGATCAGCGGTGACTTCACTGATGTGCTTTGCGGTGACAGGTGGAGGACTCCAGCTATCAATGCACATCAGCTGACTGAAGTCACCGCTGATCTTATTTCCAACGAGGCTGCCTCTGGACGCTGGTCCCCTGCTTACAGGTCGGCTCATGCATATGCAGTTATGCACTGCACAGCCGACCCCTAAGTAGCAGAGCATCGTGGGAGACTTCAGCACCACGGACAGCAAGAGCGGGGACAGGTGAGTATCTCCCTGTGCTATCAAAATAACGCAGGGACATATCGCAGCAAACCGTGGTAAAACCGCATGCGGATTTCAGGTGCTTTTTTTTGCCGCAGGTGCGGTAATCTTTCAGAGTGCAAATTTTTCTTAAGAAAAATCCATTTTTTTAGTGCACACAGGGCCTTAAAGCCATTTATGTAAACAATATTTTCCAGGTATTCCAGTCGAAAGATGTACCTGAAAAAACCACAACACCAGAAGAATCAATCCGCATGAGCAAAGGAATTACTGTGGCAACAGCCAAAGCAGTAGCGGCTGGGAATTCTTGCAGACAGGAAGATGTCATTGCTACTGCCAACTTAAGCCGCAAAGCAGTGTCTGAAATGTTGACAGCCTGCAAGGTGAGTTATGTTTATGTGGAGACACCATGGATGATGTAAATATCTTCAGATTAAAAATCTGCAAGTTACTAGTGAACATTGTTTTTGCAGCAAGCCGTTTATCATCCAGACATAGGTGAAGAAACAAGAGAGCGAGCACTAAAATACGGCACGGAATGCACGCTAGGATATCTGGAGATGCTGGAACATGTCTTATCTGTGAGTACTTTATGAGGATGGTGTACAATCCAGGTTAATTGAAAATATGATTTACTCACAGTTTTCTCTGCCTTTTTAGATTCTGCAGAAACCCACTCCAGAAGGAAAGCATCAGCTTGCAACCTTCTCAAAACGTATAGCATCGGCCGTAACAGAACTGATCCAGACGACGGAAACTATGAAAGGTAGGACCTCGTTGCACAGATTATTCGGTCGCGGACAAATTTTTTTCACAAAGTCTGCACCTTTTTGTTACAGTGGCAAATTGCATTAACTCTATATGTTATGTAGAGTGATCAGATAAATTGAAGATATTGCTGTCATTTCCTGCCATGAACTTAATCACAAAACCCCAATTTGCGATGTATTTTAGCTCTATCACAAAATCAAGTGGTTACATCATTTCGGGGAAACTTCTCATTAGCTCAGTAGAAAATGTTAACCAGGACAAGGCAGCTAATATCACTTTGTCATACTGTCTGAATTCAAAGAGCAAACTGGTTGCTTGAATTCCTTCACCACCCATGACCTATATTGACGTCATAGGTTATGTCTCTTGCTTTGATGTGGTCTCGCCCTCATCTTTCCCTGCATATGTTGGCTGATCTGATCAGCCGAAATGTGCCTCTAACAGCCGTGGGTGGATCTGAGAACTGCCCGCAGCTGTCCCACAGTCACTCTGACAGCAGGATATAACATTCGGCAGGGAGCACGTCATTCCCCGCTACCATCGGCAGCGCCGTGATGTGATCGCGGGTTGCTGATGGGTTGTCTGGACAGCCAGGGATCAGCTGATGACCCCTTTGTCTGTCATAACGAACATCCTCTGAATGCCGTTATACTATTGGGGTATTTTGTGTTAAGAGTCAGAATCCGGAATGCTTCAGGAAGCGTTATTTTTTTCTGCCAATTGTGAATCCTTTTGTAGAGCATGTTACTTTTTCAATGCAAAGAAAGTAAAGTTAAAAAACTCTTCCATTGTGTACGCTGACAAAATGTTTAACAGCTCCTGAACGTAAACTGTTTTGGAGGATTGATTTTTATACTCCTACCAAGTGGTTGAGATGCAATGCATTCCTTTTCCTGACTACGTAGCTGTTTCACCAGCGGTAGCTGACACCCTCCGGTTTGCTTCTCTTGCCTAGATTATCTTACGCAAACATGGTGAGCCGCCCTCTCCTGGTTTTCTTTTTCACGGGTATTGTTACTACTAGGTTACCCCTAAATCAACCATTTACAGTTCGGGGAAAGAAAGTATTTAGTCAGCCACCAATTGTGCAAGTTCTCCCACTTAAAAAGATGAGAAAGGCCTGTCATAGACATCATAGGTAGACCACAACTATGAGAGACAAAATGAGAAAACAAATCCAGAAAATCACCTTGTCTGATTTGGCAAGATTTTTTTTTTTTTTAAATTATGGTGGAAAAAAAGTATTTTGTCAATAAAAAAAAGTTCATCTCAATATTTTGTTATATATCCTTTGTTGCCAATGACAGAGGTCAGACGTTTTCTGTAAGTCTTCATAAGGTTGGCACACTGTTGATGGTATGTTGGCCCATTCCTCCATGCAGATCTCCTTTAGAGCAGTCACTGGGCAACACTGACGTTCAACTCCCTCCAAAGGTTTTCTATGGGGTTGAGATCTGGAGTCTATATGGGGAGATAAGGTATGCAACACCAGTGACTATGTAAGGGGAATACATGAAATAGCAGAAACTGCTGTGTGAATACTGACTTGAAAAATCCAATAGCTACATGTAAGAGTGAAAATGTGAAAAATGGAATCTGCATTACTGCCATGAACATATGAATAAAGAGAAATTTAGCTACTGAATTGATCAATGCAATAGAGCCCCAACACTACGCCAAAGTATTTCTCTACGTTGGGGTCCCTAGCTTGTGTGTGTCCTCTCATGCAGTTAAAAAACTTACCTTGTATGGGAAGCTGAGACCCAGGCTATATATGCGTATGATATGGATTGGCAATAGGTGTGTGGGGAGGGTTCACAAACGAAAAAAACTACTAACAATAAGGAATAACGTTTGGAACACCATTCTAAGTCTGAACTGGGTGCAAAAACCTAAAAAAACATCACTATGGGGAGATAAGGTATGCAACACCAGTGACTATGTAAGGGGAATACATGAAATAGCAGAAACTGCTGTGTGAATACTGACTTGAAAAATCCAATAGCTACATGTAAGAGTGAAAATGTGAAAAATGGAATCTGCATTACTGCCATGAACATATGAATAAAGAGAAATTTAGCTACTGAATTGATCAATGCAATAGAGCCCCAACACTACGCCAAAGTATTTCTCTACGTTGGGGTCCCTAGCTTGTGTGTGTCCTCTCATGCAGTTAAAAAACTTACCTTGTATGGGAAGCTGAGACCCAGGCTATATATGCGTATGATATGGATTGGCAATAGGTGTGTGGGGAGGGTTCACAAACGAAAAAAACTACTAACAATAAGGAATAACGTTTGGAACACCATTCTAAGTCTGAACTGGGTGCAAAAACCTAAAAAAACATCACTATGGGGAGATAAGGTATGCAACACCAGTGACTATGTAAGGGGAATACATGAAATAGCAGAAACTGCTGTGTGAATACTGACTTGAAAAATCCAATAGCTACATGTAAGAGTGAAAATGTGAAAAATGGAATCTGCATTACTGCCATGAACATATGAATAAAGAGAAATTTAGCTACTGAATTGATCAATGCAATAGAGCCCCAACACTACGCCAAAGTATTTCTCTACGTTGGGGTCCCTAGCTTGTGTGTGTCCTCTCATGCAGTTAAAAAACTTACCTTGTATGGGAAGCTGAGACCCAGGCTATATATGCGTATGATATGGATTGGCAATAGGTGTGTGGGGAGGGTTCACAAACGAAAAAAACTACTAACAATAAGGAATAACGTTTGGAACACCATTCTAAGTCTGAACTGGGTGCAAAAACCTAAAAAAACATCACTATGGGGAGATAAGGTATGCAACACCAGTGACTATGTAAGGGGAATACATGAAATAGCAGAAACTGCTGTGTGAATACTGACTTGAAAAATCCAATAGCTACATGTAAGAGTGAAAATGTGAAAAATGGAATCTGCATTACTGCCATGAACATATGAATAAAGAGAAATTTAGCTACTGAATTGATCAATGCAATAGAGCCCCAACACTACGCCAAAGTATTTCTCTACGTTGGGGTCCCTAGCTTGTGTGTGTCCTCTCATGCAGTTAAAAAACTTACCTTGTATGGGAAGCTGAGACCCAGGCTATATATGCGTATGATATGGATTGGCAATAGGTGTGTGGGGAGGGTTCACAAACGAAAAAAACTACTAACAATAAGGAATAACGTTTGGAACACCATTCTAAGTCTGAACTGGGTGCAAAAACCTAAAAAAACATCACTATGGGGAGATAAGGTATGCAACACCAGTGACTATGTAAGGGGAATACATGAAATAGCAGAAACTGCTGTGTGAATACTGACTTGAAAAATCCAATAGCTACATGTAAGAGTGAAAATGTGAAAAATGGAATCTGCATTACTGCCATGAACATATGAATAAAGAGAAATTTAGCTACTGAATTGATCAATGCAATAGAGCCCCAACACTACGCCAAAGTATTTCTCTACGTTGGGGTCCCTAGCTTGTGTGTGTCCTCTCATGCAGTTAAAAAACTTACCTTGTATGGGAAGCTGAGACCCAGGCTATATATGCGTATGATATGGATTGGCAATAGGTGTGTATGGGGAGGGTTCACAAACGAAAAAAACTACTAACAATAAGGAATAACGTTTGGAACACCATTCTAAGTCTGAACTGGGTGCAAAAACCTAAAAAAACATCACTATGGGGAGATAAGGTATGCAACACCAGTGACTATGTAAGGGGAATACATGAAATAGCAGAAACTGCTGTGTGAATACTGACTTGAAAAATCCAATAGCTACATGTAAGAGTGAAAATGTGAAAAATGGAATCTGCATTACTGCCATGAACATATGAATAAAGAGAAATTTAGCTACTGAATTGATCAATGCAATAGAGCCCCAACACTACGCCATTGGATTTTTCAAGTCAGTATTCACACAGCAGTTTCTGCTATTTCATGTATTCCCCTTACATAGTCACTGGTGTTGCATACCTTATCTCCCCATAGTGATGTTTTTTTAGGTTTTTGCACCCAGTTCAGACTTAGAATGGTGTTCCAAACGTTATTCCTTATTGTTAGTAGTTTTTTTCGTTTGTGAACCCTCCCCACACACCTATTGCCAATCCATATCATACGCATATATAGCCTGGGTCTCAGCTTCCCATACAAGGTAAGTTTTTTAACTGCATGAGAGGACACACACAAGCTAGGGACCCCAACGTAGAGAAATACTTTGGCGTAGTGTTGGGGCTCTATTGCATTGATCAATTCAGTAGCTAAATTTCTCTTTATTCATATGTTCATGGCAGTAATGCAGATTCCATTTTTCACATTTTCACTCTTACATGTAGCTATTGGATTTTTCAAGTCAGTATTCACACAGCAGTTTCTGCTATTTCATGTATTCCCCTTACATAGTCACTGGTGTTGCATACCTTATCTCCCCATAGTGATGTTTTTTTAGGTTTTTGCACCCAGTTCAGACTTAGAATGGTGTTCCAAACGTTATTCCTTATTGTTAGTAGTTTTTTTCGTTTGTGAACCCTCCCCACACACCTATTGCCAATCCATATCATACGCATATATAGCCTGGGTCTCAGCTTCCCATACAAGGTAAGTTTTTTAACTGCATGAGAGGACACACACAAGCTAGGGACCCCAACGTAGAGAAATACTTTGGCGTAGTGTTGGGGCTCTATTGCATTGATCAATTCAGTAGCTAAATTTCTCTTTATTCATATGTTCATGGCAGTAATGCAGATTCCATTTTTCACATTTTCACTCTTACATGTAGCTATTGGATTTTTCAAGTCAGTATTCACACAGCAGTTTCTGCTATTTCATGTATTCCCCTTACATAGTCACTGGTGTTGCATACCTTATCTCCCCATAGTGATGTTTTTTTTAGGTTTTTGCACCCAGTTCAGACTTAGAATGGTGTTCCAAACGTTATTCCTTATTGTTAGTAGTTTTTTTTCGTTTGTGAACCCTCCCCACACACCTATTGCCAATCCATATCATACGCATATATAGCCTGGGTCTCAGCTTCCCATACAAGGTAAGTTTTTTAACTGCATGAGAGGACACACACAAGCTAGGGACCCCAACGTAGAGAAATACTTTGGCGTAGTGTTGGGGCTCTATTGCATTGATCAATTCAGTAGCTAAATTTCTCTTTATTCATATGTTCATGGCAGTAATGCAGATTCCATTTTTCACATTTTCACTCTTACATGTAGCTATTGGATTTTTCAAGTCAGTATTCACACAGCAGTTTCTGCTATTTCATGTATTCCCCTTACATAGTCACTGGTGTTGCATACCTTATCTCCCCATAGTGATGTTTTTTTAGGTTTTTGCACCCAGTTCAGACTTAGAATGGTGTTCCAAACGTTATTCCTTATTGTTAGTAGTTTTTTTCGTTTGTGAACCCTCCCCACACACCTATTGCCAATCCATATCATACGCATATATAGCCTGGGTCTCAGCTTCCCATACAAGGTAAGTTTTTTAACTGCATGAGAGGACACACACAAGCTAGGGACCCCAACGTAGAGAAATACTTTGGCGTAGTGTTGGGGCTCTATTGCATTGATCAATTCAGTAGCTAAATTTCTCTTTATTCATATGTTCATGGCAGTAATGCAGATTCCATTTTTCACATTTTCACTCTTACATGTAGCTATTGGATTTTTCAAGTCAGTATTCACACAGCAGTTTCTGCTATTTCATGTATTCCCCTTACATAGTCACTGGTGTTGCATACCTTATCTCCCCATAGTGATGTTTTTTTAGGTTTTTGCACCCAGTTCAGACTTAGAATGGTGTTCCAAACGTTATTCCTTATTGTTAGGAGATCTGGAGTCTGGCTAGGCCACTCTAGGACCTTCATATGCTTCATACGAAGCCACTCCTTCGTTGCCCTGGCGGTGTGTTTGGGATCATTATCACGCTGAAAGACCCAGCAACTTTTCATCTTCAATGCCCTTGCTGATGGAAGGAGGTTTCCACTCTAAATTTCACGATACATGGCCTCATTCATTCTTTCATGTACACGGATCAGTCGTCCTAGTCCCTTTGCAGAGAAACAGCCCCAAAGCATGATGTTGCCACCCCCCATGCTTCACAGTAGGTATGGTGTTCTTTAGATGCAACTCAGCTTTCTTTCTCCTCCAAACACGACGACTTGTGTTTCTACCAAACAGTTCTACTTTGGTTTCATCAGACAATATGACATTCTCCCAATACTCTTCTGGATAATTCATATACTCTCTAGCAAACTTCAGACGGGCCCGGACATGTACTGGCTTAAGCAGGAGAACATGTCTGGCACTGCAGGATCTGAGTACCTGGCGGCGTAGTGTGTTACTGATGGTAGCCTTTGTCCCTGCTCTATGCAGGTCATTCATTAGGTCCCCCCATGTGGTTCTGGGATTTTTGCTCACTGTTCTTGTGATCATTTTGACCCCACATGGTGAGATCTTGCACAGAGCCCCAGATTGAGGGAGATTATCAATGGTTTTGTATGTTTTCCATTTTCTTTTTATTGCTTCCACCGTTTATTTCATCACACCAAGCTGCTTGCTTATTGCAGATTCAGTCTTACCAGCATTGTGCAGGGCTACAATTTTGTTTCTGGTGTCCTTTGACAGCTCTTTGGTCTTCACCATAGTGGAGTTTGGGATGTGACTGTTTGAGGTTGTGGACTAATGTCTTTTATACTGATAACAAGTTCAAACAGGTGTCATTACTTTAGGTAATGAGTGGGAGTGGAGGACAGAGGAGCCACTTATAGTGAACCTGTCAGGTGCAATATGCACCCAGAACCACGAGCAGTTCTGAGTACATATTGCGAATTCCTGCCTAACCGTCCCTGTATACCCTAGGGATATTTAGAAAAAGTATTTCTAAAGATATATTACCGTATGCTAGTGAGCGAGGGCACTAGTCCCCTGGGCGTTAGTTCCCTGGCCAGTCGCCCCTCATTAGCATGTTAGCACCCCCTGTGGGCGTGCTAGCATGCTAATGTATACGCAGCGTCACAGGATGATCTCACTCACCTCTCCGCCACCATCGTGTCCGACAGGGGAATTTGGCTCCGTGTGCATGACCCCGGAGTTGGGTCATGCGCACTATGAAGTCGGGTGTACGCATCCTGGCTTCAAACCGAAGTAGTGTGCATGACCCCGGAGACTGAGCCAAAATCCATCGTCGGATGCGATGGTGGCGGAGAGGTGAGTGAGATAATCATGTGACACGTATTTATTAGCATGTTAACACGCCTACCGAGGCATACGAACATGCTAATGGGGGCATCTGGCCGGGGAACTAACGCCCAGGCGACTAGTCCCTGCGCTCATTAGCATACAGTAAAATATCTTTAGAAATACTTTTTCCAAAGATCTCTTTATCTATGCTAATGAGCGCAGGGACAGATAGGCAGGGATTAGCAATATGCATCCAGAACTGCTCCTGGTTCTGGGTGCATATTGGACCTCACAGGTTCCCTTTAAAGAAGAAGGTCTGTGAGAGCCAGAAATCTTGCATGTTTTAAGTGACTAAATACTTACCGTATTTTCCACCATAATTTTCAATAAAACATTTCCCAAATCAGACAAGGTGATTTTCTGAATTTGCTTTCTCAGTTTGTCTCTTATAGTTGTGGTCTACCAATGATGTCAATTACAGGCCTCTCATCTTTTTAAGTGGGAGAACTTGCACAATTGGTGGCTGACTAAATACTCACCCCCCCCCCCCCCCACCGTATTAGATGAGGAACTTCAAAGAGAGGTTCAGTTGCTGTTAAGAAGTCTTCAGGATTTCCAAGAAAGTCCAGTAAGCTCCAGGACCATTTGCTAAAGATGATTTAGCTAAGGGATTGGTTCAACACATGTGCAGAGCTTGCTGAGGAATGGCACCAGGCAGGTGTCGGTGCATTTGCTTGCACAGTGAGGTGAAGGCTTTTGGAGGCAGTCCTCGTGCCAGAAGGGAAACAAAAAAGCCACATCTCTTTAAGAACAACATCAAACATTCTGCAGGAAGTACAGTGATTAGACAGCAGATGATTGGAGTGAAATTATTGTTTCTGATGACCACCCCACCCCCACTTCAGACTCTTTTGCGCATCTGGAAGATAATTGTCTGGAGAAGAAATTGTAACTGGTCTCATGATTCCTGTGTCTTGTCACAGTAAAGCATCCTCAAACCATTCATGCGTGGTGTTGCGTTTGTTCCAAGGCAGTGGGTTCACGCACAATTTTGCCTGAGAACATTGCCATGAATAAAGAATGGTATCTAAATCTCCTCCAAGAGTAACTTCTGCCAACAATCCTGGAGCGATTTGGTGATGACCAATGTGGTTTCCTGTGCTATGAAGCATCATGTCACTGGATAAAAGTGACAACTAAGTGGCTCTGTGATCAAACCATTACAATTTTGGGTTCATGGCCCCAAACTCCTGAGATCTCAATTTTATTGGAAACCTTTGGTAAATCTTCAAATTCCAGGTGAACAAGCAAAAACTGAGAAATTGTGATAAACTGCAACCATTGATTAGGTTAGGTCACTTATGAGTAGCTATCAGTTAGGATTTGACCCAGAAGCTGATGGCCAACAGGCCAAGGACAATTGTGGAAATCTTCAAAAAATAGGGATCAGCACTGTTAATAATGAGTTCTTTTACATAAACTTGATTTGTATCAAAACATATGAAATGGTTATAATTATACTTCAATAACCATAGAAACATCTAACTAAAAGATTTAAAAAGATTGATGCTGCAAACTTTGAAAACCAAAAAGTCTCAACTTTTGGCCATAGCTGCAGAGAGTTTGTTTAGTTTTTTTTTTTCTTTTAAGAAAAGATGCGTAAGACTTTTATTTTACAATAACTGCAAGTATTTATTTCACGGTCAGCTCAGAAATTCTATGCATAAATATTAAAATGGGGAGAGTGAAGTTTTATTCTGTCAGACCACTTAAAAGCCAATACACGGTAGATCACAAAAGTAAGTACATCCCTCACATTTTTGTAAATATTTTATTTCTTTTCATTGAACAACAATGAGGCCATGACAAATTGATATAATATAAAGTAGTGTACAGCTTCTATGACTGTGTAAATTTTGTGTGCCCTCTAAATAACTCAACACACAGCTATGAATGCCTAAACCGCTGGCAACAAAAGTGAGTACACCCCTAACTGAACATGACAAAATTGTGCTCAAAGTGTCAATGATTTGTGTGGCCATGATGATTTTCCAGCACTGCCTTAACTCTCATGGGCATGGAGTTCACTAGAGCTTCACAGGAGCCACTGAAATCCTTTTCCACTCCTCCATGACGACATCATGGAACTGGAGGATGTTAGAGACCTTGCACTCCTCCAACTTCCTTTTTCCTTTCGCCACGACAGCACCCACGGGAGAGAGGGATCCGCCCCCTTCAGGACAGGAAACCTACAGATAAAAAGGGGCGGTCCCCCTCCCTCCTCAGTTGGTTTCCTGTCCTGGAAGGATCGGAACCTACCATACCTGGGTCTAGGAGTCCGTGCGGTGTCTAAGGGAACGGCGGAGCTCAGGATTCCAGAAGCACGGTCGGTGGAGCTCCCCTCGTGGACTCCATCCTCCGGTGCATCCCGTCCTCTTTCCCTCGGCTTTGGCCTGATCCTCCGGGGAAATGGCGCCTGCAGGATCGCGCCGGTAAGTAGGCTGTTTGTGGAACGGTGCTCTCCCTGTGCTGCATGATTCCAGCTCCTTCGGGATTGTGGAGCATGTGCCGGGGGGGGCGTGTCCGGATACTGCCACGCAGCTCACACGCGACTTCCTGCAGGGTCCCGGAAGTGAGGACACTTCCGGGAGAACGGATTGCTGGGACGTGGACTCCTCCTGATGACGTGTCTGGAGTAATCAAGGGCCGGTGAGTTGCTGCGTGCAGTGAGTCTGGCGCTTCCCCTGCACCACGTGCGTGCGGTAACGTGTACGCGCGCGGGGGGGCGGCGTGTCCGGGACTTGCTGCGTCGGCACTCATTGCCTCAGCGTTACAGAGCTGCAGGAGTGGTGAGAATTAAGAGCGGACTTCCTTTATATTTTGAGCTTCAGTGGTAGAAACAGGCCACTTCTACAAGGATGGGAAGTCCCCGCGACTCTCCTGCCCGGGACACCTCTCCGTCCAGAGATACTGGACGTAAGGACTCGAGTGACACCAGGAGTTCCACGGGTCGTAAGAGGACAGAGGACTCTGCATCCTCCAAGGACCGGACAAATCGTTCATCCCCACCTCCAAAGCCGGTATCCGTTCTTTTACTGATATGGGTGAGTGACCTTCGGGAATGGTACCCTATACTGATGTTCCCTTCCGGTTCTGTTCCAGGGCCCTAAGAAAAGCACCGCTAAAAATAATAATGAGTGCCCACTGTGTGCCTGTCCCCTCCCCAAGGACTATATACAGAAGCTTTGTAGGTCCTGTATCCAGGCTATTCGGGGGGAGGCTTCAGCTTCTACCAACCCCCCCTCCGGATCTCAGGGAACTGATACGTACTGAAATTCAGGCTTCTCTTCAGTCCCTGCACGGCTCTAAGAAATCCTTTCCTGTGAATGAGGCCCTAAAAACCCTTGTTCGCAAGGAGTGGCAGAAACAGGATCATCGTGGGTTTCTCCCGTCTTCCTCAAAACGGAGGTACCCATTTGATGATGAAGACTTGTCCCAATGGTGCAAGGTACCAAAGGTAGATGTGGCAGTAGCAAAATCCTCTAAAAAATCAGCCTTGCCTTTCGAGGATATGGGATTTCTACGAGACCCTCTAGACCGAAAAGCCGATGCCTTCCTGCGTAAAACCTGGGAAGCCTCTGCTGGGGCACTGAAACCAGCCATTTCTGCAACATGTACAGCCAGGTCACTTTTAGTCTGGCTAGATACCCTAGACAAACAGCTTAAGTCAGGTACCTCCAGGGATAAGATTGTTTCCTCGCTACCCTTACTCAAAGACGCAGCTAATTACTTGGCAGATGCTTCTGCTGACTCTGTCCGCCTGGCGGCCCGAGCGGCAGGGTCTTCTAATGCAGCCCGGAGAGCACTCTGGTTAAAATCATGGAAGGGGGACACATCCTCAAAATCGAGACTATGTGCACTTCCATGTGAGGGTGAGTTCCTCTTTGGTCCACAGCTGGATGACATACTCACCAAGGCGGGTGATAGTAAAAAAGGGTTCCCTAATGCATTTGCTCCTCCTTCTAGGCTCCCGTATCGCAAACGTCGTTTCCAGCCCACACGACCTGATCGCAGGGATAGATCGGACAACCCCGCCTCGGGGTCCAAGGGGACCCTGTTTGGAAACCCTTCCTCCCGTAGAAAGTTCCCTAAACAATGATGGGGGGGTTCCGGTGGGAGGCAGACTAAGGTTTTTTGCAACCCTTTGGAAAACCATCACGTCCAGCTCCTTTATTCTTGACTTGATTTCTCACGGTCTCCGGCTAGAATTCACTTCCCTACCTCCACAATGGTATTGTCTGACACCCACTAGGAAGTCGGGGGATCAACATAATGCTCTGGTGACGGAGGTTCTCACTCTGGTGGAAAAAAGGGTTCTTACGCCTGTCCCGTTACATGAGAGGGGACGAGGGTTTTACTCCCCTCTTTTCTTAGTACCAAAACCTGATGGGTCGTTTCGGACCATAATTAATTTACGAAAACTTAATCTCTTTCTTACATACCGACGGTTTAAAATGGAATCACTCCTGACCACCATAAAGTTGCTCTATCCCAACTGCTACATGGCGGTCCTTGATCTCAAAGATGCATATTACCACGTCCCGGTTCACGCACTTTATCAGCAATACTTCCGGGTAGCACTCTTTATGCACAACTCTGTTCACCATTTCCAGTTCACAGCCATGCCCTTCGGGGTTTCACTCGCCCCTCGGATTTTCACTAAGATAATGGCAGAAGTCACCGCTCACCTTCGCGAGCAACAGACTTTCGTGATCCCCTATCTAGATGACCTACTGGTTGTGGGTAACACGGCGGCACAGTGTTCTCTCCGTCTCCATAATACTATACTCTGGGTCGTCTGGGGTGGCTTTTGAATCTCCAAAAACTCACGCCCTCAACTTTTCAGTCTTTCCTAGGCATGCTTCTGGATTCTCGACAACAGCGTTGTTTTCTCCCAGTGGACAAAATAGCAAAAATCCAGAGGATTGTCCGACGCACACAGACTCACAGAACTCTATCTATCCGTTCTGCAATGTCCCTGTTGGGGTCCCTGACCTTGTGTATCCCCGCTGTCCAATGGGCCCAGCTTCACTCCCGACAGCTTCAGTGGGAGGTTCTGGCAGCTGCACGATCCCATCCGGGGTCACTCGATCGTCCTCTGAGATTGACAGACACTACGCGTACAGCCCTGACCTGGTGGCTTCGGGAGGAGAACTTAACCAAGGGGAAGGAATGGCATGTTCACCCCACCAATGTCCTCACGACGGACGCCAGTCCCTGGGGGTGGGGGGCTCACCTGGGGGATTCTATGACCCAAGGTCTTTGGTCCCAGCAAGAATCAACCGAGTCCTCCAACCGGAAAGAACTTATGGCGGTCTCTCAGGCACTGATGTCGTTTCTTCACATCCTCAGGGGAACCCATGTACGTCTTTGTACGGACAATCAGACGGTGGTGGCATACATCAACCACCAAGGGGGAACGAGATCGTCTTCCCTCATGTCCACGGCGGTTCAACTGTTGGAACTTGCCGAGACTCATCTGTTATCCCTCTCTGCAGTCCACATCCGAGGGGTGGACAATGTCAAGGCGGATTTTCTCAGCAGGCACACTCTCTATCAGGGAGAATGGGTCTTACATCAGGAAGTGTTTGCTCAAATCATACAGTACTGGGGCCTCCCGGTTATAGATTTGTTTGCTACCAGAGCCAACAGGCGGTTGAAACTGTTTGGATCCCTGAACAGGGCGGATCAGCCAACAGTGTTAGATGCCCTTCAGGTTCCCTGGCAGTACAGTCTTGCTTATGCCTTTCCTCCCATAATTCTTCTCCCAACAGTCCTTCGGAAAATCAGGGAAGATCAGGCTCGCATTCTACTTATAGCTCCCTTCTGGCCCAGACGTCCCTGGTTCTCCCTCCTGAGACAGATGTCAGTGACGGATCCCTGGGTTCTCCCATCCCGACCGGATCTCCTATCACAGGGTCCTTTCCTGCATCCACGCGTCAAGGGACTCCACTTGACGGCATGGAATTTGAAAGGGCGTTACTAGACTCACGGGGGTTTTCCGGTCGACTGGTGGATACCTTGTTGCAAAGTCGGAAACCGGTAAATACCCGTCAGTATGGTCGGGTATGGCACCGGTTCCTTCTCTCCTTCCCTGATGCAGTGCCTTCGGTGGTCCCGATTTCTTCTATTCTGGAATTTCTCCAGTCTGGGCGTGATCTGGGTCTGTCAGTCAGTACCCTTAAGGGTCATGTGTCAGCTCTGGGCGCCCTTTATAATTCTAATATTGCGGGGGATAAATGGGTCATGCGTTTCATCAAGGCCTGTGACCGGGGTCAGCCGATCCGTCTCCCGTGTACACCACCCTGGGATCTCACTCTGGTTCTGGATTCCCTAACCCGTCCACCCTTTGAACCACTCGCCACGGCGTCTGACAAATTGCTCTCTTTTAAAACTTGCCTTTTAGTTGCACTCACTTCGGCTCGGCGTGTTAGTGATCTTCAGGCCCTTTCTGTAGATCCTCCTTTCCTTAGGGTCTTCCCAGATCATATTGTTCTTAGAACTGACCCGGCCTATTTGCCTAAAGTAGCATCACAGTTTCACCGAAATGCGGAAATCATTCTTCCTTCCTTTTTTCCTGACCCTTCCACACCGGAGGAATGCAGGTTTCATACACTAGACGTCAAGGAAGTTATTCTCACATATATCTCTAGGACAGCCCCTTGGAGACAGGATAGGGCTTTGTTTATTGCCTTTCAGGGTTCCAGACGTGGTCATCAGGTGACGAAACAGTCATTGACCCGATGGATGCGAGATGCTATTGCTGTTGCATATGAATCAAAACAGGAGCCCCTTCCGTCTCCTGTACAGGCTCACTCTACTAGGGCGATGGCTTCACCTTGGGCTGCCATGTCGAATGTCTCCATTGACAGTATTTGTAAGGCTGCAACCTGGTCCTCTCCTTCTACTTTTTACAAGCACTACCGGTTGGACCTTTCTTCCTCCTCTGACCTTTCATTTGGGCGATCGGTTCTTCAGAAGGTGGTCCCTCCCTAAGCGTGTTATCTCTCTAAGTCTCTCGTGGGTGCTGTCGTGGCGAAAGGAAAAGACTAAATTACTTACGGTAATGGGATTTTCCAGAGTCCACGACAGCACCCTTTACACCCCTGCCCTTTGTTTTCTTCACCCTTTGGGTTTGATGGTTCTATTTTTTGTCTTGTATTGTGACTAATTTCTGGCGGTTCCTCTCCATTTTTCTCTGAAACCAACTGAGGAGGGAGGGGGACCGCCCCTTTTTATCTGTAGGTTTCCTGTCCTGAAGGGGGCGGATCCCTCTCTCCCGTGGGTGCTGTCGTGGACTCTGGAAAATCCCATTACCGTAAGTAATTTAGTCTTTTGAAGATGCCTCACATATGCTCAATTGGGTTTAAGTCTGGAGACCCGCTTGGCCATTCCAACACACGTCTTTGTACTACTCACCTGGTTTCTGCTACACACACTTGACACCATCTGATCTTATAAAATTTATCTTTGTCTCATCAGACCACAGGACATGGTTGCGGTAATCTATGTCCTTAGTCTGCTTGTCTTCAGCAACTGTTTGCAGGATTTCTTGTGGATAATCTTCAGAAGAAGCTTGCTTCTGGCATGACAGCCACACAGACCAATTTTGTGCAGTGTGCCTTGAATGGTCTGAGCACTGACAGGCTGACACTCACCCCTTTAACCTCTGCAGCAATGCTGGCAGCAGTCATAGTAACTGACTGAGCACATGCACGCAGTTTCCTTGGTCAACCATGGCGAGGCCTGTCTGGTTAAACCGCTGTATGGTCTTGGCCACCATGCTGCAGCTCGCTCAGTTTTAGGGTTTTGGCAATTTTCTTATAGCTTGGGACATCATTATATAGAACAACAATGCTTTTTTTCAGATCCTCAGATAATTCTTTGCCATGAGGTGCCATGTTGAACTTCCAGTGACCAGCATGAGCAGCGTCAGACTGGCTACCGGAGGAATCTCCAGTACTGCCAGCAGGCCTGGATTCAGTTACCTGCATTGCACTCCGGAGCTCTCACCTGAGCTCCAGAGTGCAGCCTAGACTGAACCGGGAGCGCCAAGTGATTGATTCCCCGGCGATTGCGGTTCAGTTCATGACAGATGCAGACAGGCCGGGCTGATCTCCGGTTCTTTCACTTGAACTCCCGGAGATAAGCCCGGCCTGTCCGCAGCTTTCATGAACTGAACCGCAATCGCCGGGGAATCAATCACTCGGCGCTCGCGGTTGAGTCCTGCAAACTCTGAGATCAGTCCAGGCTGCAGGTGAGAGCTCCGGAGTGCAATCCAGGTAACTGAATCCAGGCCTGGCATTACAGGAGATTCCTCCGGTAGCCAGTCCGACGCTGAGCATGAGTATGTGAGAGTGATAACAACAACTTTAACGCACCTGTTCCCTAGTGAGACACGTGACACCGGGGGGGGGAAATGGCTAATTGGGTACAATTTGGCCACTTCCACCTAGGGGTGGACTCATTTTTGTTGCCAGCTGTTTAGACATTAATGGCTCTCTGAGTTAAAGGGGTGGTTCACCCATTTTTTATTTTGTCTATGGATGTAACTTACCATTTTGGGAGTTTTCTTAATTGGTCTCTATTTCCAGTTCTGCCACTGAGCGGCGCTATCCTGCACGCTCAGTGCCTGTCACATGACCCCTAGAGCTGTGGCTGCCAGCATCCTCTGATGTCCCGACCAAGTTTCGGGCTCTCAAACTTGACGCTTACGTCAGAGGAGGCTGGCACCACTCAAACTGATTGACTGGGCTGTGGGCGGTGACTACCGCACGTCACAGCCCAGCACCGAGGGGAGGATCCAGAGAGCTTTAGTGTGGAGCGGTGAATGCAGAGCGGCGGCGCTTACCATCGGTCAGCTGTGGGAGGTGCGGGCTCCAGTGTGCAGGGGTGAATGCAGAACGCTCTGCTTTACCATCGGTAAGCTGTGGGAGGTGCGGGCTCCAGTGTGGAGTACAGGGGGGGGGGGGTTCCTCAGCTGAAATCCCCCCTGCCACGCAAGTGAATGATCACACTATCCACCCGCCCGCTGTGCTCAGCTGTCAGGAGAACCAGCAGCACAGGTCCCAGAGTGGAGACAGTGACATGCTCTGCTATTAAGGCCCAGTCACACACAACGACTTACCAGCGATCCCGAAAATGATGCGACCTGATAGGGATCGCTGGTAAGTCGCTGGGAGGTCGCAGGTGAGATGTCACACAGCCAGATCTTACCAGCGATGCAGGAACAATACAGGTCGCAGTAGCGACCTGTATAACGATCTCAGCAGTCACTGTGACCCTGTCACACAGTGTCAAACACAGCGATGTGTCCTGCCCAGCAGGACATCGCCTTTGAAGAAAATGGCCTGGACCATTCTGCAACGACTAGAGATCTCACAGCAGGGGCCTGATCGCTGGTAGGTGTCACACATAACGAGATCGCTAACGGGATCGCTACTGCGTCACAGAAACCTTGACTCAGCAGCGATCTCGTTATGTGTGACGGTACCTTTACACATAGTATGCTATATGTCACTATCTTGCTCCACTCTGGGACTTGTTGTGCAGGTGACCAAATGATAAAAGCTCTATTACCATGATTAGGCAATGCACACAGGAAGGAGGGGAGGGACCTGTTTTGGTGGAGATCTGAGGGGAGGGAACAGTTAGAGTGGGTGTGAGATAGATTGCTAGTTACTGCAAAGGATTATGGAAGTTGTAGTAACTGAACCCAGGAAGTCAAGAGAGAGTGATTAACTCCATCAGAGCTGGAGCCAGAAATGAGGATGTTCTGCTAGAGCACAATAAAAGGTAATATTCGTAAAATAACATGATAGATGTGTGGAGAGGCACATAATAGCAAGATTTATCAGAAAAAAAAAAATCAGTTTTGGTAACTGGACAGCTTCTTTAATTAGAGGGCACATACAATTTACACTGTTAAACAAGTTGTGCACTGACTAATTTAAATTGTATCAGTGTCATATCATCAGTGTTGTCCCATGAAAAGATATAATAAAATATTTCCAAAAATGTGAGGGGTGTACTCACTTTTGTGATATACTGTAAATAAGTGTGTTAACCTCCATAACTGGAAGAGTATTGACCAATCCTACTGACAACAAAGAGTTCATCTGACTTCTTTCACATCATTACTGTTGGCACAGCACTTGAACATTGTAGGTACGGAATATTTTACTTCAATGTACACATTTACTGCAGACTGCTCCATGGTTCCTGGTACAACGGCTATTGTCCCACTGTCCTCTCCCTATCTGACACCGCGGTTCCACTCAGTAATGTGATAGTCCTGCATGGCCATGGTCTCATTCGATTCTTAGTGTCCCATTTATTTATTTTTCTAATAACTGTTGTTTATTGAATTACATAAAGTTCAAGAGATTATATTGGTTAACATAAGCCCAATGCAACCATATTAGTGTCCCATTTTTACTGACTGTTTCTGACCTCCGTTGAACAAAGCTCATCTACTGGGTTTCTCCTCACCAACCTGATCGCCCAAGTATGTCGTCCTCTGCTATAGGACTAGTACCGCTTTAAACAGTCGCGACCCGAGTTGCCCGGGTTGAGGTCTGGTACTCACTATGGTGGGATAGGGGTACTCTGCTGTCCCGTTCTGCACTTGAGTCTCTAATACTGGTTTTATGCCTTGCTACAACCACCCCCGTGGCTGGGCCTCCTGTCGGCTGGCTTCATACAAGTTGTTTCAACTTTTCTCTCTTACCAACTACTTGTATTTTGCCTTTCTAAAATTAAAATCATATTCTAACTCCTCCCTCTATTCTCAACTGTCTACTCTCTCACCGCCCCAATAGACCACTCCAATACTTTGCTATGGAGCAGTACCTATGACCGGCCACTAGATGGCCACATACATAAAATACAGTAAGCATTAACACAATATTCATATCAACACTATTTACATTATTGTCTTGTGGCGACAATTAATTGACCTCTTACATTTATGTGATTTACTTGTATTTTCATTGTTTATACTTTAGGTTTGTTTTGCATTAATTAGTAAGGGTGAAAAACGCTGTAAGAATTTTCATAAATTTGCATGCTTCAGATTTTGAAAAATATTTTAGATTAAAATACACAAGAAAAAAAGCAGCACTTGCAGAAATCATTCTTATTTGCGGCTACTGTAAAACGTAGTTTGTTTTTTTTTAAGCACGAAACCCCCCCCCCCTCAAAAAATGCTGCAGTAAGTGTGCGCAGCATCCCTTAGACAGATTTATGGATTTGCTAATAATGTGCCATTGAGAAAGGTTTCATCCATTGTTTGGGTTTTCCACAGACCCGAGAGGTGCTCATTTTATCTACCTTTCGAGAATTGCTGCTATAAATTGACGCAACATTATAAGCAAAAAGAGTATTCAGATGAATGACCATTTGCAGAAACTTCTTTAAAGGGAATCTCTGCAGGTTTTCGCTACCCAATCTCAGAGGAGCGTCATGTAAAGACAGAGACCCTGATTCCAGCGATGTGTCACTTACTGGGCTGTTTGCTGTCATTTTGATAAAATCAATGTTTTCTCTGCTGCAGATCTAGCAGTTATACAGAGCTCATGAATATGCTGGACTACCTGATTGCAGGCCAAGTAGTCCTGTAATGAAAATTTACTGCTGATTAATCAGTGATATTATCAAAACTACACTAAGCTACCCAGTGAGTGACACACCACTGGAATCTGGATCCCTGTCCCTACATTATGCTGCCCTCAGATTAGGAGGCAAAAACCTGGTGACAGGTTCCCTCTATGTCCTTGTTTTAGAAGAACTGACAATGAATAGCAGTTCTATGTATTTGTCTTCACTGTCGTCCTCGATGGATCTTTTTTTTCCAACTCCTCTTCTGGACCAGCATTACCTAATGTTTAATTTCTCACCCTTTTTCCTGTGTCACGCTATATAGACTAGTGTCCCCTATCACCTTCCCCATCTTATTGTGATTCCAGGTTCAGAATGGGTTGATCCTGAAGATCCCACAGTGATTGCGGAGACAGAATTGCTTGGGGCTGCAGCTTCTATTGAGGCAGCAGCTAAAAAACTGGAACAGCTCAAACCACGAGCCAAGCCAAGAGTAAGTGTTAATTGATGCCCGGATCAACCTATGTAATCCAAGCGTCCATACAACTCTGCCATCTCATCCATACCTTTTGTGAAGTTTCTTTCCGTGTGTCGGGTGTTATACCACACTTGTCGTACAGAGAACGGCTGAGCCCTTTTCAATTGTTTACGCACACGGAAAGTAGGGCTCAGAGTAACTAACAAATGTGTGGATTACCCACAACAGTGTCTGTTGTCAAATTAACCCAGTATTAGAGGATTTTCTTGACGGAGAGCCACATCTCATCCATGTCCCCTTCTGTCAGTGGAATCGGTCCAAGAACCCTCTCCTGCAGCCTCTGTCTGATATGTTTGATATATTAGGTTGTTAATTCATTCAACTATATATCAAACATATTGCTACAGTGTCCTGCGTGTGCTCCAGGGCTGCGCTGGGTTCTAGAGAGCTACCGCAGGATGGTCACCATTCTTTTCATTGACATATTGGCTGACGTTTTCTTATCCTCCTTGTAATGCCTCCCCTTTTGTATTTTAGCAGGCAGATGAGACCCTCGACTTTGAGGAGCAGATCCTAGAAGCGGCAAAGTCAATTGCAGCTGCCACAAGTGCCCTGGTGAAGTCTGCCTCAGCCGCACAGAGAGAGTTGGTGGCCCAGGGCAAGGTAAGGAGTAGTGCTAATGTGACCACTAATGAATGTAGCTTTCCAGAGAATCCGGGTTTTGGAAGAAGAAAAGTCTTGTCTTATTGAGTCTCGGTCATCAGTGATGCCCACGAATCTATGGAGAGTAGCAAACTAATGCAAATGTCTGATTTTATTGGGTTACTGTGTGTCATTTCTGCGTTTGTGTTAATAAATAGTGATGATGGAATACCTCAAATATTCGGCTTTGCGAATATTTGCCGAATAGGTCGCCGCTATTCGACTATTCGCGAACATTCGATGCGCAATGTAAGTCTATGGGGAAACCCGAATATCAACTATTCGGAACTATTCAGGCTTCCCATAGGCTTACACTGGGCATCGAATATTCGCATAGCGGCGACCTATCCGTCAGATGTTCGTGAAGCCAAATATTTGAGGTATTTGATCATCCCTATTAATGAACTATTTTGGCTTTCATATACATATCAAGTATACACTTGCTACCACTGGGGCAGTTATATATATATATATATGTATGTATGTATGCATGTATGTATGTATGTGTGTATATATATATATGTATATATTAATATATAAATATATGTATATATTAATATATATAATTATAATTTTTTTAGTTTATTGCTTTGAATGTTTGGCGGCTCTTGAGATCTGAGTGACAACATTGAATCTTAGGACGGTAGCCTATTTGATGCTTAAACATTTACATGGGCATATCAAACCTATCTTTGTTTTTTCCCCTGTGATGGTGTCAGAGTGTTTTGGTGATTGTTGATGGTATGCAGCTGTATATCAGATTTTTTTTTCTGAAAATCTAAGTGGATCAAGAGTAATGTTTTTACCACTACTTAATTTAGTGCAAAAATTGCCCAGTAGTAGATCACTTTAAAGGGGCCTTGTGTCACCAGGTGAAAAGTTAAGCACACATTGCTCTTATTTTATTGCTTCTGCTCCCCTGTGTATTACGCTTTTTTGTTTTTCTAAAGTCCACCATACTGTTTCAGACATAATAATAATAATAATCTTTATTTCTATAGCGCCAACATATTCCGCATATATACATATACATATACAAACAAGTAACAGTTATAGAAATACAATATTTAGAGGAAAAAACACAGCCCTGCTCGTGAGAGCTTACAATCTACAATGAGATGGGGGGGGGGGCAAGGTACAAGTGCTTATTTAGAATGACAATTCTGCTATCTCACGGAAATGGGGGCTAGATAGTGGTTTCCTCGTCCAGTGGGCCCGAGCCTTGAGATGCCTTTGGGTGCTATGGAGTTTGATGTGGAGTTATGTTGTGAGAAATTGTAGAGGGACTATGTGAATCGATTCTGATTAGGGAGTGTGATAGGCCGCCCTAAAAAGATGCGTCTTTAGGGTGCGTCTGAAGCTGAGTAAGTTGTGATTTGTCCTAACTTCTTGGGGTAGAGCGTTCCAGGGGGTTGGTGCAGCTCGGAAGAAGTCTTGGATCCGGGAGTGGGAGGTTCGAATTAGTGTGGATGTTAGTCGAAAATCGCTTGCAGAGCGTAGAGAACGGGTGGGGTGATAGACAGAGAGGAGGGTGGAGATGTAGGTGGGTGCCGCACTGTGGAGAGCTTTGTGGGTGAGAACAAGCAGTTTGACAGACATGTAGGCACTTTTTATTTAGTGCTAATTTATAAGGTTTTTGCATCTGCAGTGATACGGTTGTGCTTATGTTATTTTAGATGAAAATGTACAAATCAAACGATAAATGTACACAATTGGCGGTCACAGTTTTACATGTGCAGTTTGGGGACTCCGCATTGTTTAAAGTTTTCTAATTTAACGGACAGCTGATTTTCTCAAATTAATTTATTTGCGTTGTCTAAGCAGTTTTACAGTTTTAAATGGCTGCCTACTAGCAGACTTATCTTTTTGCTTGAGTTTCGCTGACATTACAAATTAGAATTTTAAAGTGAAACTCCTCAATTAGATCCTTGTAACTTCTTTCAAGAATATAGGCAGTTTATAATTGGGCCTGTCTTACCACGGTATGGGGACAGAGGCTTTATTTAGACAAATCATTTTGTTTTATTAGGAATAGAAGGAACTATCTGAAAAGTTAGTAGGACAAACTATATTATATTGCCAGCTATCAAGGATAGGTACTACATATTATATAATAGGATTGATGTCAAGAACGTGATCGTTTGATCTGCCTCCTTCCACATGTCCACGCCAAGTAGCGTTTGTTGATGTACAGGTCGTGTCACTTTGCCAATATAACATCATCACTAGAGCTTGGCAGGAGTTGAATGACCATATGTGATTTGATAAGGTGCAGAAATGGCTTCCCCCTCTGACCTTGTCATTAGAACTCCTGAGTCTGAAGTGGGTTAATCCCTCCTTAGTATTTGGTAACCCACAGCTTTATCTTCTCCTGGATGGTGTCCAGTGAATGGTTACATGACCAGGCTAACCCGAATACCAGGGAAATCCCTAGCTGGCTGCGACACTGAAAAGCTGTTTAGAGTTGGCACTAATGTGAAATACTACCTTTAGATGAAAGCCTTGTGGATGCGTATTAGAGGACGCTCTGCAAAGGTAGCAGAGGTGATTACAGGGGAAGAATGTAGAGCAGGATGGGATATATGGAGCTAAATGTCAATGATCTAGTCATGTCAACCAAATAATGGCTTCTTAGCTGTATAATGCACTCATCTATTATCACATGAATGGGGACTTTCTCCTCTACGTATTGGAACAACCCACGTTTCCTCCAACTCATGGCTATTTCTTCATTATTAAAATAATTAATCACTCCTGGCATTTGAGTTGTAGAGAACATGCATACTATTAGTAGCTTTCAGTATCTATCAGTCTTTTGTGAAGCATCCTGATTAATTTGCTTGTATTACAGGTTGGCGCAATCGCCGCTAATGCAGCTGATGATGGTCAGTGGTCCCAGGGTCTGATCTCTGCTGTGAGTATTACTTGTTACCTTAATATGAACTCCCTACTGCCTAATGCTTGCTCCTAGAAAGTAACATGTGTAAATCCTTACACTAATACAACCACCACATAAGCTGCCATTGATTTTTTTAATACCCATTTCTACTTACCTGTATCATCTGAATATTACATTTCCTACTAATTTGAATATCTGCACTTGCCAGCCATGAAAACTAGGTACCTTCTAACAAGGCATCAAGCATCATAGCTAACTAAGAAAGCCACCATGCTTTACAACAATGCTAAGTCAAGGGCAGAAGCTGATCCTCCTGTCCTTGCCAACCAATCAACTTCCAATTTAGATTGTAAGCTTTGTGATACTAAACATGAATAACTCATTAAACAGGCTATTTGTAGGCCGCAGAATCTGTAGCCCAACTAACATTGTATAGGTTCTTATAGACTGCAGCTGCTAGAAACTGCAGGCAACTCTATCCTTTTTCTGGTCATTTGGCCACTGTTGACTTCTTCTAGGCCAGGATGGTGGCCGCGGCAACAAGCAACTTGTGTGAATCGGCTAACGCCTCAGTACAAGGCCACGCCAGTGAGGAGAAACTGATCTCCTCTGCCAAGCAAGTAGCAGCATCCACTGCCCAACTTCTGGTCGCCTGCAAGGTGAAAGCTGACCAAGATTCGGAAGCCATGAGGAGACTCCAGGTAGCTTGCTTAAATCTGCATTGGATTAGGCATGTCTGTCACACAGAACATGGATCTTTCTATGAATAGTAGAACTTGTACTATGGATATGGTTAGGTTATCAATGCTATATCAAATACACGAAGATAACAGCAAAGCTCACAATGGAATTGGGGAAGCCCATTCATTTCATGATTTTGATTTTTTTGGTTCAGTTCAATTGGCTAAATATTGTTCTTTTTCTTTTATTCTAACCTGCTCTTCACTTCTTATCTGCTTCTTTTGATATTTCTCCTTCTCCCCACTTCATTTTCTCTTTCCACACCTGACCTTCTTCACTACAGGCTGCCGGTAATGCTGTGAAGCGAGCGTCTGATAACCTGGTCAGAGCAGCCCAGAAAGCTGCCTTCAGCAAAGCAGAGGAGGATGATGTTGTCGTGAAGACAAAGTTTGTGGGTGGAATTGCACAGGTTTGTAAAAACGAGACTATTCCGTGTGCAATGAATGTACCTTGTAGATCTGGAATAGGGATGTAAGGACGTAATCATATACATTTGAATAACTCTAATTAGTGACCTATCACTGGAACTAACAAAAATGAGATTAACTATATGCTAACCAAATGGCTCAATGTGGACTTTTTCCCAGTTGCAATTTGGGGAAAATTATGATTCACCGTTATTTCCCAAACTGATTTAGTTTGTTATTGTATTTACGAGACCGCAGTGGCTTAATCTTAAAATCGTTGGTAGTCCAACCAATCAGACCCCCAGCGATCAGAAATGTATGCTCTAATGTGTGGATAAGGGTCAACACTTTTTTTAACGTGACTAGTCCTTTAATACTTTTTCTGGGTCTGTCTCTGAGGATCTTGCTCTTTTGTATATAGTTTGACAGTTTTGTCTGCTGGTCAATACAGCAAAACAAAAGGTATATCAACTATACTTACCTGATGAGGCTATTCTGGTCAGACTGGTGAATACTTTTACATATGTGTCAGCAGATAGGGAAATATTCAAAGCAGGAGGAGAAAAAGGGGTTAATGCTGCGCAATCTGCCAGAAGAAGATATGGAAATGTTGATTGATAACTCTTATTCCATAGGTCTACGCGTTTCTAGGTGTGAAACCTCTTCCTCAGGACCAGAATATCAACAATGCAACACAATGCATTGTTGATATTCTGGTCCTGAGGAAGAGGTTTCATACTTTGAAACGCGTAGATCTATGGCATAAAAGAGTTATTAATCAATCAACATTTCCATATCTTCTTCTGGCGTATTGCGCGGCATTAACCCCTTTTTCTCCTCCTGCTTTGAAGATTTATCCACGTGGAGCCGCGTCAGCCACCATTATCTCATGCTATCTGTGGTGGTTGTGACCCTTCCCAACCTCATTTGGTCATTTGGTGAGTGTATAATATTATACATTATCTGGTAAGACCCTATCAGCGCTTCTGTTTTCTAGCTTTATAGCAGATAGGGAAATGTAAGTGGTGTTAAAGTAACTTAATGTGAACAGAGCCTGATATTGAGTATAATATCTGAATGTTTTTTTTGTAGATTATAGCAGCTCAAGAGGAAATGCTAAAAAAGGAGAGAGAGCTGGAAGAAGCGCGAAAGAAACTGGCCCAAATCCGTCAACAGCAATATAAGTTCCTACCGTCCGCCCTGAGAGAGGAGGACAGCTAGTGATCATCCTGGCTACGAAGTTGGAAATGGTCTTCTTTATAGGAGGAAGGGACAAACCTGTGCTATGGCGGGAAGCCTCCCTCCTCATCTCCACTGGATTCTAAAACCACTATTACATGGAGGGGGTAGTTTGGGTTTTCACACTCTAAGACAAACAGTATTATTTCCCAAGGTGAACATACCCAATTATATAAAGTATATATAAAAGATATACACAGTGTGGGGGCCTAAGTGACTGTGAGGCCGAAGCCCCTGCTGCAATCGTGTGCTTTTAATGATTGTTCCCCTTTCCATGTAACCACTCATGTTGCAGGTGCCTGCAATGCAGAGCAAAGCATAGGAGGGGTAAATGACCTTTTTTCTAGTATGTTTTACAATTTGATTTGGTCACTGGATCAATTATGTACCCTGAAATGATGTACACAGCCTGTTGGAAATTAAAGGCACTTGTAATTAAGCAGCAATATGTGATTTAATGTGGTTATTATAGTGGAAATCTGGATGGCAACATCTCGCTTACTTCAGTATACATATATTATTCAAGATGCTCTATATCGAGAACACAAGTGTATGTCATTTTTTCTTTTTGGAAATATTTGTACCTGACATATAGTAAAACTCATTTGAGAATCCTACTCAAAATAGAATTAAAAGTGGTCTTCTAAGTTTGGGGATATATGTGGTATGAATATCATGTGGTGGAACTGAATATATATCTAGGAAATCTGACTGGCATAAAGTGGAGGTGGGGGGGACTTAATGGGAATAATTTGCAGGGCATACCGTGTACCTAACAGGGGTTGTTTTTTTTTGGGGGTGGGGGGGTGCTTGTATTTTTTTGTTTTTTCAAATTTGCCTCAGATTGTTCCTCCTCTGTCATAGAATAGAATACAAATAATCCAGCAGTTTATTAGTATTTGATAGATGTTTTATGCAACATGTCCTCAATCATGATAAAAACCTCTGATGTATCTTGGACACAGCATATGATGTGTTAAAACACCTTGAATACCTGGAGTAATATTTCTGTCAAGATGCACAGAGGCCATTGATAACATGAACCAATTTTTTTTTAACTAGAGTGCACCGCTAAATGAATTTGTTACATCTTGTTCCTTCAGACCCCTCAGTAAGAATGGTGTATGAAACGTCAGTCTTATTAATTTGCGGCCTGTGTGTTTCGAACCTTCATAATTTTCCAAGAGCTCTAAGTCTGCATGTAGAAGTAAAATCTAATAACCTGCCCTGATCACATCCAATTAGAACATTACGTAATGATATATTCACTAATGTATGGAATTATCTTTAGCTGAAGAAAGACCTGCAAAAAAAGTGTGTGTGTGTATGTATCTATATAATATATATGTGTGTGTGTGTACATATGTATGTACATTTATATATAATTTTTCGGACTATAAGACGCACCGGACCATAAGACGCACCCTGGTTTTAGAGAAGTGAAATAGGAAAATAAAATTTTAAGCAAAAAATGTGGTCATGACACGTTGTTATGGGGCGAGGATCTGCTGCTGACACTATTATGGGGGTAATGTCCCCAAATTCTCTACTAAGGTACCCCATCCTGGTAATGATCCTCCTGCCTTGTGTATATATATGTCCCTCATCCTGATATAGCCCCATCTTGCTATATACTGCCATCCTGGTATGTGCTCCCATCCTGCTATATACGCCATCATCCTGCTCATATACCCCCATCATCCTGCTCATATACTCCCATCATCCTGCTCATATACTCCCATCATCCTGCTCATATACCCCCATCATCCTGCTCATATACCCCCATCATCCTGCTCATATACCCCCATCATCCTGCTCATATACCCCCATCATCCTGCTCATATACCCCATTATCCTGCTCATATACCCCATTATCCTGCTCATATACCCCCATCATCTGCTCATATACCCAATTATGCTGCTCATATACCCCCATCATGCTGCTGTTATACCCCCGTCATGCTGCTCTTATACCCCCATCATGCTGCTCATATACCCCCATCATGCTGCTTATATACCCCCATCATGCTGCTCATATACCCCCATCATGCTGCTCATATACCCCCATCATCCTGCTCATTACCCCATCCTGTTCATATACCCCATTATCCTGCTCATATACCCCCATTATCCTGCTCATATACCCCCATCATCCTGCTCATATACCCCCATCATCCTGCTCATATACCCCCATCATCCTGCTCATATACCCCCATCATCCTGCTCATATACCCCCATCATCCTGCTCATATACCCCCATCATCCTGCTCATATACCCCCATCATCCTGCTCATATACCCAGTCATCTGGTCATATACCCCCATCATCCTGCTCATATACCCCCATCATCTGCTCATATACCCCCATCCTGCTATCCTGTGGCACACAAAAAAAATAAACGTTTACACTCACCTTTCCTCGCTCCACGCAGCGTCTCTCCTCCTCCTGTCTGCCGGCAGCGCTGTGTGGAGCCGGCCACGATCCCTGCAGCACCGCGATGTCCATCTGTCTGTGCCGGCGCGGCTGTGTGGACACTGGACACGTGCGCACAGCGATGACGTCATCGCTGTGAGCACCGCTAGTTTCCATACAGCGCGGCCGGCAGACAGGAGGACATCGCGGTGCTGTAGTGATCGTGGCCGGCTCTACACAGCCACGGCCGGCAGACAGGAGGACATCACGGTGCTGCAGGGGAACGGTGAGTACACTGATTCAGTGCACCCCGCGCTGATAATGATGCACGGGGGGCAGTGAATACAGCCGCACATGATCACTCCAGGCTCTAGTTGCCAGGGGTGATCACGCGAGCTGGCTGGTTACTATGCTCGTGTCCCCGCCCATCACCCCGCCCACCTGTCAGACTCGGCGCTGAGAGATAGGCGGGAGGATGGGCGTGCATATGTAATGAGCGGGTCCACGTGGTCATGGCAGGCTGCTGCAGCCTGCTCGTGCACCCGATGACCTGCTCCACCGCAGCACTCATCCCCGCAGCCCTATATTCAGATCATAAGACGCACCCCCCACTTTCCCCCAACATTTGGGGGGGAAAAAGTGCGTCTTATGGTCCGAAAAATACGGTATATAAAATAAAGTTTTATTTCTATAGCGCCAACATATTCCTCAGCGCTTTACAATTCAGAGGGGACATGTACAGACAATTTGAGACAATACAAAATAACAAAATTGAGGAGTGAGGGCCCTGCTCGTAAGCTTACAGTCTATGAGGAAATAGGGGAGGCACAAAAGGTGAATGGGGGGGAGAAAAGCTTGTTATATATGGTCCAGCCATCGATTTAATAGGGTTTTCAAAACCAGCTGCATGAACCCGTCATTGGCCAGAATTTATACAGGTACAGGGGACAAGAATTGGAAGTAAATGTTTTGTTATGAAGGGCAGAAAGGGTGTAGATTAGATCAGGGCAGTGAGGTGATAGGCTAGTCTAAAGAAATGCGTTTTTAGGGCCCGCTTAAAGGTGTAGATGTTGGGAATTAATCGGATTGCGCTTGGTAGTGTGTTCCAGAGCATAGGCGCAGCTCGTGAGAAATCATGAAGACTGGAGTGGGAGGTTCGAATTGTTGAGGATGTCAGTCTTAGGTCATTACCAGAGCGGGGGGCACAGGTGGGGTGATAGACAGAGATGAGGGAGGAGATGTAGGGTGGTGTGGAACCGTGGAGAGCTTTGTGGGTGAGAGTGATAAGTTTGTTAGATTCTGTAGCGGATAAGCAACCAGTGCAATGACTGGCACAGAGCAGAGGCATTAGTGAAGCGGCTGCAGAGGAAAATTATCCTGGCTGCGGCATTCAGGATGGATTGGAGAGGGGAGAGTTTAGTAGCAGGGAGACCAATTAGTAAAGAATTACAATAATCCAGGCGAGAATGAATAAGAGCGACAGTAAGAGTTTTTGCAGAGGCGATGGTAAGACAAGGTCGAATTCTAGAGATGTTTTGAGGTGGAATTGACAACGAGCAAGTGAACGAATGTGGCGAGTGAAGGAGAGATCTGAGTCCAACATAACCCCAAGACAGCGGGTGTACTGCTGGGGCGTAATGATAAAACCACACACAGACATGGTAATATTGGGTTTTGGAAGGTTGGGGGAGGGAGGAAACAGAAGAAGTTCAGTTTTTGATAGAGGGAGGACATGATGTTGGAGACAGCGGACAGACAATCGGTAGTATTTTGTAATAGTGCAGGGGTGATGTCAGGAGATGTGTACAGTTGGGTGTCATCAGCATAGAGATGGTACAGGAAACCAAATCTGCTGATAGTTTGTCCAATAGAGGCTGTGTATAGAGAGAACAGGAGGGGGCCTAGGACTGAACCCTGAGGAACCCCAACCGTAAGGGGAAGAGGAGAGGAAGAGGAGCCGGCAAAGGATACAGTGAATGAGTGGTCAGAGAGGTAAGAGGAGAACCAAGAAAGAACGGTGTCCTTGAGCCTGATAGAGCGGAGCATAGTGAGGAGGAGCTGGTGATCCACAGTATCGAATGCAGTAGAGAGATCCAGGAGGATCAGCAGGGAGTAGTGACCATTAGATTTAGCTGTTAGTAAATCATTAGAGACTTTAGTAAGCGCAGTTTCAGTAGAATGTAAGCAGCGGAAACCGGATTGTAGAGGGTCAAGGAGAGTTACCTGACGGATAGCGGATTAGACGGGAGTAGACCAGGCGTTCCAGGAGTTTTGAGATGAATGGGAGATTAGAGACAGGTCTGTAGTTAGCGGCACAATTTTGGTCTAGGGATGGTTTTATAAGTAATGGGTGTATGCTGGCATGTTTGAAGGAGGAGGGAAAGACACCAGAGGGGAGAGAGAGATTGAATATTGTAGTTAGGTGAGTGGTGACAGATTTAAGGAGATGTGAGGGAATAGGGTCACTGGTGCAGGTAGTAAGGCGAGAAGATGCAAGGAGCCTGGTGACTTCTTCTTCTTTGACTGGATCAAAGAGTGAAAGTGAGCTAGATGAAGTGTAGGAGGGCAGACAATGTGTGGTGGTATGAGGCTGGGAGGAAATTTCCTGGTGTATATGGTCAATTTTTTCTTTAAAATAATTGGCCAGGTTATCTGCGCTGAGGTTGATGGTTGGGGCCAGAACTCTTGGTCCGAGGATGGAATGGAAAGTATCAGAGTCGTTTAGGATTGTTGGCTAGAGAGGTGATGAGGGTGTTTAAAATACGCTTGTTTGGATAGGTGAAGGGCAGCATTGTATGTTTTGAGCATAAACTTATAGTGGATGAAATCTTCAGCTAGATTGGATTTTCTCCACAGACGTTCAGCGCACCTGGAACACTGCTGGAGAAAGCGTGTTTGCAACGTGTGCCAGGGCTGCTGCCGTCTGCGCCGAGTTGCTCTGCATGTAGCAGGTGCAGCTTCATCTAGGGCGCTCTGTAGGGTTTCATTGTAATGTTTTACAGCAGAGTCAGGACATGAGAGGGAGGATATTGGGGCCAGTGATGACTGCAACCTCTTCAGAAATTTCTGGGTGTTAATGGCATGTATATTCCTATATGGGAGGTAAGTGGGGGCGTCCTGAGTGGGTTGACAGCTCTTGACCAAGAATGAAACAAGGTTGTGGTCAGAGAGTGGGAGAGGGGAGTTAGTGAAATCATGCACTGAGCAGAGACTGGAGAAGACCAGGTCCAGCGTATTCCCACCTTCATGTGTAGGAGAGTTAGTTAGTTGTGGAAGGCCAAGAGAGGAGGTTAGCGCTAAAAGATGAGCAGCTGGGGAGAGGTGATCATCAATAGGGATATTAAAGGCCCCCATGACAAGAGTGGGGAGGTCACAGGCTAGGAAATGTGGGAGCCAGGTGGCGAAATGATCCAAGAACTGGCTGGTTGGGCCTGGAGGGCGATACACACATATGTAACATAATATTAAATATATATATATATATATATATATATATATATATATATATATATATATATATATATAATATTATACACTAGCTGTACTACCCGGCTTCGCCCCGGGTTAATAACTGCTGTTAACAAAGTAGAATGTATTAACAAAAATGTATACTGCACACAAAAGCCACAAAACAAATAGAGGGGGAAAGAGACAGACTGGGAAAGAGACAGACAGAGGCAGACGGAGCACATTACTTGGCCAATTTAGTTAAATCTGTGTGGAATATCTGTGGTGATGATATATATGTTGTGAAATGCTTCTATTAGCTTAGTTTTTTACCTTTTAATAATTAGATTTCTATCTATTTGTTTTGTGGTTTTTGTGTGCAGAATACATTTTTGTTAATACATTCTATTTTGTCAACATCAGTTATATACCCGGGCGAAGCTGGGTAGTACAGCTAGTATTAAAGATATATGTATGTATGTATGTGTGTATATATATATACACACACATTATATACATGTTAAATAAATATAATGTTATGTATATATAATATGTGTATGTGTGTATGTATGTACATATATATAATGTGTGTGTGTATATATATGTATGTAATATATATAACCAAGAAAAGATGCAATGTGTAGTGTAGGACCCAGCAAAGGAGGGTGCCGTGAAGGGACACTGGGCTGGTATTACAATGGCCATTATAATATTCAAAAAAACCCCATTTATGTTATAAGGTAGAATTTATTTTGGTTTTTTTTCACAGTGTGCGATAGGTCTTTTTTGTCTCACATATATATATACACACCGTATTTTTCGCTTTATTAGACGCACCTGATTATAAGACGCACCTAGGTTTTGGAGGAGGAAAATTTAAAAAAAAAAATTGAGCCAAATAGTGTGCTAGAACATTTTAATAAAATTAAAATAACATTATTTTAACAATTTACTCACTATTATGGGGGACATGTGGATGACGCACTGCTATGGGGAACCTGTGGATGACACTGCTGTGGGGGATCTGTGGATAACGCACTGCTATGGGGGACCTGTGGATGGCGCACTATTATGGGGGACCTGTGGATGGCGCACTATTATGGGGGACATGTGGATGGCTCACTATTATGGGGGACATGTGGATGACGCACTATTATGGGGGACCTGTGAATGACGCACTATTATGGGGGACCTGTGAATGACGCACTATTATGGGGGACCTGTGAATGACGCACTGCTATGGGGGACCTGTGGATGACGCACTGCTATGGGGAACCTGTGGATGACACTGCTGTGGGGGATCTGTGGATAACGCACTGCTATGGGGGACCTGTGGATGGCGCACTATTATGGGGGACATGTGGATGACTCACTATTATGGGGGACATGTGGATGACTCACTATTATGGGGGACATGTGGATGACGCACTATTATGGGGGACATGTGGATGACGCACTATTATGGGGGACCTGTGGATGACGCACTGCTATGGGGGACCTGTGGATGACGCACTGCTATGGGGGACCTGTGGATGACGCACTGCTATGGGGGACCTGTGGATGACGCACTGCTATGGGGGACCTGTGGATGACGCACTGCTATGGGGGACCTGTGGATGACGCACTGCTATGGGGGACCTGTGGATGACGCACTATTATGGGGGACCTGTGGATGACGCACTGCTATGGGGGACATGTGGATGACGCACTATTATGGGGGACATGTGGATGACGCACTATTATGGGGGACATGTGGATGACGCACTATTATGGGGGACATGTGGATGACGCACTATTATGGGGAACCTGTGGATGACACTGCTGTGGGGGATCTGTGGATAACGCACTGCTATGGGGGACCTGTGGATGGTGCACTATTATGGGGGACATGTGGAAGATTCACTATTATGGGGGACATGTGGATGACGCACTATTATGGGGGACATGTGGATGACGCACTATTATGGGGGACCTGTGAATGACGCACTGCTATGGGGAACCTGTGGATGACACTGCTGTGGGGGATCTGTGGATAACGCACTGCTATGGGGGACCTGTGGATGGTGCACTATTATGGGGGACATGTGGATGATTCACTATTATGGGGGACATGTGGATGACGCACTATTATGGGGGACATGTGGATGACGCACTATTATGGGGGACCTGTGAATGACGCACTGCTATGGGGGACCTGTGGATGACGCACTATTATGGGGGACATGTGGATGACGCACTATTATGGGGGACCTGTGGATGATGCACTGTTATGTGGGATCCGTGGATGACACGGCTATGGGGGACCTGCATGATGCACTTTTATGGGGATCTGGGACTACCACCATGGCTGTATTCTGAAAGATGAGGGGGGTTGTAGTTACATTTACACTTTGGCCACTACATTAGTCCCTCCCTGAAGTGTTTACAATAAAGGACTACAGCCCCCATCATCCTTCAGAATACACCGATTGATACAGTATATTCTGAAGGCTGATGATGGGGGTTGTGTTCCCCTTCAGTGTTTTTTGCTCACCTATTAGGACCCTTCGTTCAACTGACAACACTTTGTCAGGCTCAGATCACTGATTGGTGGAGGCAGCTCTGCAGAAGTTGTCTCCACCAATCAGCATCCAGCCCTAGCGAGGAGAGGGAGAATCGTTCTTGTCTCTCTCCTCTTTCTTATGATAGTCTCCGTCTGCTGCGGAGATCTAAAATGGAGCCCGCGCATGCGCAGATCGCGATCTTCGAGAGCCGCGATCTCTATCTGCGCCTGCGTAGACTCCGACGCGATGGACTTCAGGAAAATGGCTACGGAAGGCAGCGCATGTGCAGATGGAGATCTCGCTTCTCTGAGATCTCCATCTGCGCCTGCGTCACCTCCGCCATTTTCCGGAAGTCGCGTTGGAGGCAGCGCAGGCGCAGATAAAGATTTCGGCTATGGCGGCCGCCACCGCAGCCGATTGCCGCGAGATCCATGGCGGCCGCCACCGCAGCGATTTCCGGGGGATCCATGGCGGCCGCCACCGCCACCGCAGCCGATTGCCGGGGATCCATGGCGGCCGCCACCGCAGCCGATTGCCGCGGGATCCATGGCGGCCGCCTCCGCTCCAGCGGCAGCACCAGCCTCCTGTGACTCACTCCACCGCTGCATCACTGCCCGGTAAGTTACATTCACTTTGTAAGACGCACCCCTATTTTCCCCACAATTTTGGGGTAAAAAAAAGTGCGTCTTATAAAGCGAAAAATACGGTATATATATATATATATATATATATATATATATATATATATATATATATATATATATATATATATATATATATATATATATATATATATATATAGCAGTGGAGGGGCGGAGATGAGCGGGACGTAACATCCTGCCCACCTCCTTTCTCCTGCATAGCGGCCGGGAGGCAGGTAAGGAGAGCTTCCTCGTTCCTGTGGTGTCACACGGAGCGATGTGTGCTGCCGCAGGAACGAGGAACAACTTCGCTACTACTGCAGTAACGATATTTGAGAATGGACCCCCATATCACCGATGAGCGATTTTGCAAGTTTTTGCGCCGATGCAAAATCGCTCATAGGTGTCACACGCAACGGCATCGCTAATGCGGCCGGATGTGCGTCACAAAATCCATGACCCCAACGACAACGCATTAGCGATGTCGTAGCGTGTAAAGCCCCGTTTAGACATCCCTGGAGAGGTAGGCAGGGATGTAATTAATAAAAAGTTGTTTTATTAATACATTCAGCACCACTGCGCACAGGTATGCCACCAGACCTTAGCTGGACCTACGCGTTTCAGCGTTATGCCTTTATCATGGTATCATGATTAAGGCATAACGCAAGGTCTGGAGGCACACCTGTGCGCAGTGTTAATGAATTTATTAATAAAATAACTTTTTATTCATTACATCCTTGCCTACCTCTCTGGAGATTTCTTTGTGTTCTTCAGTGTTATTTCCGACCCTGGCCAGAGCGACTTTGTGCGCAGGCTGTGATTATCTCCACATGGTCTACTTACGGGTGAGCTGAGTTTTCCTTTATTTTAAGAGTTTATTAGAAAATTGCACACCTTTCCAGAATATGGAAATTAAAGATGTTCTCATACAATTAAATATTTGTCTCTTAGGTATCTCATTTATAATTAGACTACGTATAAAAATATATTGCTGTCCAGATATTGCTGGTACATAATTGTATTGCTGTCCTTTTTTATGTATTGTTTCTTTGAACGACCACCTAATTAATGATTGTGAAGATGTATTGCACGGCTGCAATTCTCAGGCAAGTTGCGTGACCAAAAACATCTGTGCAACCTGTCTCCAACTTTAAACTTTTAAACTTTGTATTTTTGCCGTTCATAAAAAAACACAAAAAGATAAGGTAGATCGGCTTGTATTGAATCTATAACTGAGGCGATGCCGGCAGACATTTAGGAATATTTGTGACACTGTGTCACAGTCGCAGATCACAATGTGACACAGTGGGAAATAACTGGATGCAATGACAATTGTGGCTCTCTGATGTGTCATGCATGTAGCCACTACATGAGTGCTGGTGAGAATAAGCTGCTCCTAGAGCACCAATTCTTCTTGGCAGCTCTGCCGCCTGTGTACAAGAGGATCCTGGTGGTTGGATTGAGCTACTAAGTATGTGCCACCATGGACACTTGGCACGTCAGGTGGACGTAGTAAGAGGGAAGTAAGGGTACAGAGGGGGCACATGATTAGCAACATGAGAATCTGAGAATTCTATACCTATACGTATTTTTCATGGGTCATTGCCAATTGAATATTTTTTCGACATATTTATAACTCTTTAAGATTTAATTACATTCATCTGGACAACCCCTTTTGTTTAAAACTATTGATTACAGCAGATGTAACTGTAATAAGGTAAAATTACTGTATCGTGTGTGGGCAGCAATTGCCTGGTCTGGAAGGATAAGAGGGGTAAACATAAATGTCACCGTAGACTCATCAGATTAATTGAGGACATATATTTGACTTCAACGGTTGGGCCATGGTTTTTGTTGCGGCACAAAACCGCATTCAGTTTTGTGAATTGCAGCAGTTTTAATTAAACTTACCTGTGATCACTGTAAAACAATGCATTTTTCTTCATCGTTCCTATGGGAGACCCAGACCATGGGTGTATAGCTTCTGCCTCCGGAGGACACACAAAGTACTACACTAAAAAGTGTAGCCCCTCCCTCCGAGCATATACACCCCCTGGTTAACCAAATATAGCCAGTTCATTGCTTTGTGTTCAGGAGGCACACATCCACACATGCATTCTCATCTGATTTTGATTTTTGGAAAGAGTTTGAAGAAAAGCGGGTCCAAGCCTGGACTCCCGGCATGTCCCTTCTCACCCCACTGTGTCGGCGGTGTTGTTAAGGTTGATTTCAGGGCTGGAGCCTTACATGCCGCGCTCCTTCACCATCCCTCGGGCTCTGGCTTGAAGTGGGAGCCAGCACGGTTCTCCCTGCCTTGCAGGAGACCGGTCTCCATCCGCAGCCCTTCCAGGATCCTGCCGGACGGAGCACTCATCCCTCAGGGACCTGGCCCTGCGTCTCACAAGCTAAGTATCTGAGACGTTCTTATCGGGGGGTCCCTTGTACTTTATTGTTGGGGAGAGTGTGCTGTGTATCTATTGTGACATTTCCGGCCGGTTCTCTGGTTTTTACCTGAGAACCGCGCCGATGGTGCCTGCTCGCCGGCCGCATCGTTAAATTTAGGCCCCGGCTTCGCCTGAGGCCTAGTTTAGTTTTCACTGCCCCTGCATGCCAATCATGCAGAGGGACAGTGCGGCTCCGCCCAGCGACTGTTCAGCACTGGGGAGGGACACTCCTCTCTGAGGAAATATTCCCTCCTCTGTATATCTCCTTGGCCCTCCGATCCCGCTCTTAGAGTTGGCCCCGCCCCCTCTCCTCGCTCCGGCGCCATTTTATCAGCGTTCTCATGCATGTCTGCATAACCACATTGTGACAGCGATCGGCGCTGGCCATCTCTCTGGGGGTCCGGGCTGTGGGATCTGGAGGGCACAGAGATGTCTCTGTCAAACGGTCTGGCAAGCCACAACCTCCGGTTGTGGACCTGCTTATATACACTGTTTATATACTCTGCTGGGGGTCATTCTGGCCAGAGCCCCCACCTCAGCAGCATGTCTCACATCAGAGCAAGGCTGCAAGGCTGTACTTAATATGCACTGCTGTAGGCTCGTACTGCCTGTACCGAGCACATAACCACATTGTGATGCCTGCTCTAACATAGTGGTGCCTCAGCCTGGAGGCTCATCCCCAGTGGTCCCTCCGGCTGCTCCGGCTCCGGTGGCTGAACCCCCGGCTTGGGTAGAATCCCTCTCTCCAGGGGACAGCTGTCCCGGACACTGCTGAGCATGCATCAGCCCCCTTCTCAGGGCGCTTCTGCTGCTACGGCTCGCTCAGCAAAGCTCACAGAGGATTCTTCATCTGGTCTCAGACCCCGTCCTCCTAAAATTGAGACGCAGGGTCCCCTTTCCTTCCTCGTCCCGCGGCTCTGGTTCACGAGCTGACTCGCAGGACAAGGAGGATGCCTTTACTGGGGGCTCGGACGCTACTCCATGTACCCCATTGATCTGTCCGAAAGTGACGCAGATGCTAATGATTTGATTGCGTCCATTATATTTGTACTGGACCTCAATCTGCCTGTATCAGGGGAGCACCACTCTCTGGCAGAAAAGCATCAGTATACCTTGCCTAAGAGAACAAGGAGTGTGTTCCTTATCCACTCCAGTTTTTCAGGCCACTGTGACCAAGCCCAGAGCTTGTCCTGACAGACGCTTCCCAAAGCGTGGTTCTGATGACCGTTTTCCGTTTCCACCAGAGGTGGTCAAGGAGTGGGCTCATTCACCAAAGGTAGACCCTCCGGTGTCTAGACTCTCAGCCCGGAAAGTTGTATCAGTGGCTGATGGCAACTCCCTTAAGGATTCCACTGTCCGCCATCTGTATATGAGGCGGCAGGGGCCTCGTTCTCCCCATCTTTTGCAGCAGTGTGGGCTTCAGAGCCATCTCTGCTTCTCTAGAGGAGATGCATTCCCTCACCAGGGACTCTATGCCCGAGATGGTTGCCTTAACTTCCAGGTCTTCAGCCTTTTTCATCCTATGCCATGTCTGCCATACTGGAGGCTCCGCACTGCGGTGGCTTCGGCCAATTCTCTCGCTATCCACAGGATCCTGTGGCTTCGAGAGTGGAAGGCAGACGCTTCTTCAAAGAAGTACCTTGCTGGGCTCCCATTTGCTGGTGAACAACTGGATGAAATTATTCAGGAAGCTACTGGCGGGAAGAGTACTTCCATGCCACAAGCCAAAACCAGGAATCTGTACAGGGCAGGAACCAGTCGAGGTTTCGTTCCTTTCGTTCCTCCAACTGGTCGTCCTCTAAGCCCTCGGCCTCGTCCACTAACTCAGCCAAGGACCAAAAACCCAACTGGCGCACGAAGCCGCGTCCTCAGAAGACCGCAGGAGCTGCTGCCACTGAGGCAGCCCCCTCTTGACTATCTGGCCGCGCCAGCAACGTCCTTGGTCGGTGGTAGGCTCTCCCGCTTGGCGACATGTGGTTTCAACACGTCTCCGATCAGTGGGTGCGGGATATCATCTCCCACGGCTACAGGATAGAATTCTATCCAGCCCGCCAAACAGATTTTTTTCTGTCAACTCCCCCCTGCTCCAAGGCCGTCGCCTTCTCTCAGGCCGTGGCATCCTTGCAGGCCAACGGAGTAATTGTACCGGTTCCCGCCTGGGAACGGTTCAGAGGTTTCTACTCAAATCTCTACCTAGTCCCCTAAAGGGACGGTTCCTTCCGGCCCATCCTGGATCTCAGGCTTCTCAACAAGCATGTTCAGGTGCGGCTTTTTCGCATGGAGTCTCTCCGATCAGTCATTGCCCAATGACCCAAGGAGATTCCTTGCATCCTCGACATCAGAGATGTCTATCTGCATGTGCCAATTGCAGTTTCGCACCAGCGTTGGCAACGTTTTGCAATCAGAGAGGAACATTTCCGATTCGTGGCTCTTCCCTTCGGGTTAGCCACGGCCCCTCGAGTATTCATCAGGGTCATGGCAGCAGTGCTTGCGGTTCTGCACCTCCAAGGGTTGACATCCCTTTTCCTGGACGGCCTTCTAGTCAAGGCTTCATCCTGTGCAGACCGTCAGCGGAGTGCCTCGCTCACTCTCGCCACTCTAGTCCAATTCGGGTGGCTTGTCATTCTGCCCAAGTCCACTCTGACTCCGACCCAGAAGCTCACGTACCTAGGGATGCAATTCGAGACTCTGCCGGCACTTGTGAAGCTGCCTTTAGTCAAACAGCAGTCCCTCCACTAGCGGTGCGCTCTTTGCTGAGGCCCCGCCGTCATTCCATCAGGCACCTAATGCAGGTGCTTGGTCAGATGGTGGCGTCAATGGAAGCGGTTCCCTTTCCCAGTTCCATCTGCGTCCTGCAGCTGGACATTCTCCGCTGTTGGGACAAGCGGACTTCCTTCTTGCACAGGTTAGTGGCTCTGTCGCCACATACCGGGGACTTCCTTCAGTGGTGGCTTCGGCCCCTCTCTCTTCAGGGACGCTCCTTCCTGGCCCCGTCCTGGGTGATCCGCACCACGGATGCGAGTCTATCCGGCTGGGGAGTGGTATATCTCTACCACAGAGCACAGGGCACTTGGACTCCGTCCGAATCAGCCCTCTCGATCACTGTGCTGGAAATCAGAGCTGTGCTTCTAGCTCTCTTGGCCTTTCACCACCTGTTGGCGGGCAAGAACATTCGAGTCCAGTCAGACAACGCCACAGCGGTTGCCTACATTAACACCAGGGTGTGACACTCAGCCGCCTGGCACTGTTGGTATCCTTCAGTGGACGGAGGATTCCAGGTCCACCACATCCACAGTCCACAACCCAGGCATGGAAAACTGGGAGGCAGATTGTCTCAGCCATCAAACCGTGGACAGCGGCGAGTGGGCTCTGCATCCGGCAGTGTTTCGGTTAATCTGCCGCAAGTGGGGCACTCGGAAGTGGATCTTCTCTCCCACGATCCTCAGGCCTTTGCAGCAGACGTGCTGGTTCAAGATTGGGCAAAAGCTAGAGGGGGAAACGCGCAAGACAGAAGAAACTGGGACCAGAGTCCTGCGCAAGTTCAGAATGGGGGGCCGTCGGGTCATTCTCATTGCCAGACTGGCCCAGGCGAGCTTGGTACCCTGACCTGCTCCATCTGTCCGTTGAGGTGCTGTGGCATCTCCCGGACCGTCCAGACCTTCTCTCACAAGGTCCGTCTTTCCGCCAGAATTCTGCGGCTCTCAGATTGACGGCGTGGCTCTTGAGTCCTGGATCTTGACGACTTCTGGTATCCCTCCTGAAGTCATCTCCACTATGACTCAGGCTCGGAAGTATTCCTTGGCCAAAATCTATCACAGGACCTGGAGAATTTTCCTGTCCTGGTGTCGCCCTTCCGGCCATGCTTCTTGGCCTTTTTTCCTTGCCGACCCTCCTGTCCTTTCTACAGTCCGGTCTGCAGCTAGGACTATCCCTCAATTCCCTCAAGGGACAGGTCTCGGCTCTGCCATTGTGTTTCCAGCGGCGTATCGCCTGGCTGGCTCAGGTGCGCTCCTTCATACAGGGCGCATCTCACATCATTCCGCCTTACCGGCGGCCTTTGGATCCCTGGGACCTTAATCTGGTCCTCACGGCTTCCAGAAACCCCCTTTTGAGCCTCTTAGGGAGGTTTCTTTGTCTCCTCTTTCACAGAAAGTGGTCTTTCTAGTGGCCATAACTTCCCTCGGGAGAGTCTCTGATTTGGCTGCACTCTCTTCGGAGTCACCTCTTTTGGTTTTTCATCAAAACAAGGTGGTTCTCCGTCCGACTCCGGACTTCCTCCCTAAGGTGGTTTCTCCTTCCACCTTAACCAGGACACTTCCCTGCCTTCCTTTTGTCCGGCTCCTGTTCATCGCCTTGAAAAAGCGTTGCATATCCTGGATCTGGTGCGGGCGCTCCGGATCTATGTGTCTCGCACCGCTGTTATTAGGCGGTGCACCTCTCTTTTTGTGCTGACCACAGGTCGGCGTAAGGGCCTCTCGGCTCTAAGCCGACCTTACCTCGTTGGATTATGTCGGCCGTTTCCGATGCCTACCAGTGTATTCAAGTGCCTCCCCCGCCGGGGGATCAAGGCACACTCGACCAGAGCTGTCGGTGCCTCTTGGGTTTCAGGCACCAGGCTACTGCTCAGCAGGTCTGTCAGACTGCCACTTGGACTAGTCTGCATGCCTTTTCAAAGCACTACAAGTGCATGCTCATGCTTCGGCAGATGCGAGCTTGGGCAGACGCACCCTTCTGGCGGCTGTCGCCCATTTGCGAAGTTAGGTTTCGCCTACTTCTCAGTTT
>NC_134356.1:440587862-440755362 GCF_048569485.1 Anomaloglossus baeobatrachus | reverse complement strand
CAACTAAGCTGACCTGACATCGCTATGGCAGAGTTAGATAACAATCGGCCTGGGTACATCTGAATTCTGTTTTTCTGGAGCTCTGAATAGCTCCAACATTTCGGCTTAGTTTTCAACTTCCTCAACATCCCAAGGTAAAGTATGAAGTGACGCATGCCATTGAAGACCAATATACTTGGAACCCAACTCAAATGATTTACAACTAACCCAGGCCACAATATCCACCTGATTAGCTTTGCTGAGGAATTGAATAAAATGTAATGTTTTCTTTGTTCACTCCCTGATCAATGTTTTTTTAAACAGATCATCTGTTATATTTTGCCCAATCCGTGGTCAGCATGTATCACACGTTGGCTGTATGAACTCAGCCAGGTATCTTTTTACTCTGAAACACTGTGGTGTTTCAGAGAAGAATATACGTTTAATAGCCTGTAGACCAGTCAGGCAGGCGATTCCCCCGCGGTATCTCCCTACCCGCTGCACTGCACTGACAGTCTCTTACTGTACGTGCACATAGGCCGTGACCTGTCAATCCAGGTGAGAAGCCACCGGGGACCCAACTAGTCTATGGCATGGCTCGGTTCTTTGTGGCTGTTTAAGGTATATTTTTCTCTGAAATGCCACAGCTATTAGGGCAGGGTCCAAAGCAAAGAAAAGGCATACATGTTTCCAATATATTTTCTTTCTGTACATTAACCTGGCAATACACAATTGTCAGCTGACAGCTTTGTCCACCAACTTCCCCATTCACAAGCACTTTACTGACCATTTATCTGTTTTCAATGGGGAAAGAGGAACGAGCCACTAACAGAATTGTCAGGTAATCGTTTATTACCCCTGAGAACAAAATAATTGGGTGTTGAAATTCCAATTGTCTGATAATCCTGATCTAGATGATATCCAGCGAGAATTGTGAGTGCTCCATACACATCAGATGATCTGCCAAAACCATCAAACTAATATATTCAAAAAATGGTCTGGCTCACTAGTATGGTGCTCAGGAGAAAAAAGTCCATATATATAGAAGAAACTCCGGCACACTATGATGTATCAATTGTATTTTATTTTCATAAATTGATGGTTCAGATATAAATAACGTTTCGGCTTTTACTGCCTTCTTCACAACTGAAATTTATATAACAAGACATAATAGAAAAATCAGTACCAATATTCATTCATTTTCCATATTGATAACAATCAAGTAACATACAACATTACAATAAATCATTTTACCTAATTGATGTATTTGAATAATATCTGAGAAGAACATCAGACGCATGAAACCATTTGTATCTGGGAAAATAATAATAATAATAATGCCAACATTTTAGGAATCATAAGCATCAAAAAGAATATCCTAATAAATATATTAGGAAAAAGTTCATATATATTATATTATATATATCTCAGAGAGCGTATCACCAATGTCAATCTGTGAACCCCACAGGAACATTGTTTGTGAACCAAATGATTAATCAGAATAAAAATGAAAAAACGTCATTACCTTCATTATGACAAATAATACATGCTTATAGTTCAAAGGAGAGATGATGAACCGCTATGGAGCTGAAGAGGTAAGGTGAGAAAGATACTATCAGTGTAAAAGAATCAATGATTACAAAGACAACCACAACAGATCTCATAAGGATAGGATCCAGAGTGACAAAGTGCCGCTCAACAAGGGGTTAACAAAGAGAGTGAACGTGACATACCTGTTTAGCTGGGGATCAGCGGTGAAGTGCGAGGTGAAGTGGCCGCGCTGGGGTTTAAATGTGCTGAAGGGGCGGGCATGATTAATTAATTTCCTGTGTGTGGAACGCTTGAGAGTGAATGGCACGCAAGCCGCGCGTGCGCAGTGTACCCGGAAGTGCGCGCATGCGCAGAAGTGCAAAACAAATGAAAATGAATCACGGTTCCCGGAATTTCATTATAAAGCGAAATTTATCAAGTGCGCATCTGAAAAAGAGAAGAGAAGATGGATAGGACCCTTTATAACCGCAATTAATCCTATGTGTACATGCTTATATAGTAGTTTGCATAATCGTTAGAAATAAACTTATGGAACTAAATACGTTTAGCCAATATACATGCATACATTATAATGTGATATAAACAATACATGACGTACATGATAGTGAGGGGATATAACTTTATAACCCCAACAATCATTTATTATAGGAATTCTAACTATAATATGTGCACATATGAGTGTGCAGGCACTTTATGCGTCCGCCCATCCATATGTGCACCCATAATTCTTATCACATATCAATAATTACCTAACAGGATTCCACAATAAACATTACAAAAACCTCTCATACTTATGAGAAAATCTCAACAAAAAAAGGGGAGGGGGGAATAGAGAACAGATAGGGAACAGATAGGACGGACCCCACATCAGTAATTCTCATACTCCCTATTGAGACCAGACGGGAAAAGGGTATTCAGAGTGTGGATCCAATAGGACTCTCTTTCTTTGAGTTTCTTAATCCTATCACCCCCACGTCTCAAAGGTGGAATATGCTCCAAAACCTGAAATCTCATCTGAGAAATTGTATGTCCATACTGGATGAAATGATGTGGTATAGGCAACATGACTAATTTACAACAATGTGCCTATACCACATCATTTCATCCAGTATGGACATACAATTTCTCAGATGAGATTTCAGGTTTTGGAGCATATTCCACCTTTGAGACGTGGGGGTGATAGGATTAAGAAACTCAAAGAAAGAGAGTCCTATTGGATCCACACTCTGAATACCCTTTTCCCGTCTGGTCTCAATAGGGAGTATGAGAATTACTGATGTGGGGTCCGTCCTATCTGTTCCCTATCTGTTCTCTATTCCCCCCTCCCCTTTTTTTGTTGAGATTTTCTCATAAGTATGAGAGGTTTTTGTAATGTTTATTGTGGAATCCTGTTAGGTAATTATTGATATGTGATAAGAATTATGGGTGCACATATGGATGGGCGGACGCATAAAGTGCCTGCACACTCATATGTGCACATATTATAGTTAGAATTCCTATAATAAATGATTGTTGGGGTTATAAAGTTATATCCCCTCACTATCATGTACGTCATGTATTGTTTATATCACATTATAATGTATGCATGTATATTGGCTAAACGTATTTAGTTCCATAAGTTTATTTCTAACGATTATGCAAACTACTATATAAGCATGTACACATAGGATTAATTGCGGTTATAAAGGGTCCTATCCATCTTCTCTTCTCTTTTTCAGATGCGCACTTGATAAATTTCGCTTTATAATGAAATTCCGGGAACCGTGATTCATTTTCATTTGTTTTGCACTTCTGCGCATGCGCGCACTTCCGGGTACACTGCGCACGCGCGGCTTGCGTGCCATTCACTCTTAAGCGTTCCACACACAGGAAATTAATTAATCATGCCCGCCCCTTCAGCACATTTAAACCCCAGCGCGGCCACTTCACCTCGCACTTCACCGCTGATCCCCAGCTAAACAGGTATGTCACGTTCACTCTCTTTGTTAACCCCTTGTTGAGCGGTACTTTGTCACTCTGGATCCTATCCTTATGAGATCTGTTGTGGTTGTCTTTGTAATCATTGATTCTTTTACACTGATAGTATCTTTCTCACCTTACCTCTTCAGCTCCATAGCGGTTCATCATCTCTCCTTTGAACTATAAGCATGTATTATTTGTCATAATGAAGGTAATGACGTTTTTTCATTTTTATTCTGATTAATCATTTGGTTCACAAACAATGTTCCTGTGGGGTTCACAGATTGACATTGGTGATACGCTCTCTGAGATATATATAATATAATATATATGAACTTTTTCCTAATATATTTATTAGGATATTCTTTTTGATGCTTATGATTCCTAAAATGTTGGCATTATTATTATTTTCCCAGATACAAATGGTTTCATGCGTCTGATGTTCTTCTCAGATATTATTCAAATACATCAATTAGGTAAAATGATTTATTGTAATGTTGTATGTTACTTGATTGTTATCAATATGGAAAATGAATGAATATTGGTACTGATTTTTCTATTATGTCTTGTTATATAAATTTCAGTTGTGAAGAAGGCAGTAAAAGCCGAAACGTTATTTATATCTGAACCATCAATTTATGAAAATAAAAACCATCAAACTAGGCAGGTTCAGCCAACTTCCATCTAATGTGTATGGTAGGCCTTTATCCTGGTGGTTTTGGGTTATGAGTATTGATGGAAATATACTCCTCAAAACTGAAATTGTAACACCAAGAAGGAAACATTGTGAAATTATGTAAGTCGCAGGATCAATAGACATGTTAATGATCTGAAAATGATGGGGGGGAGAATCAAAGTACCATAAATTTATTAAATATGAAGTATGAGCACCCTGAATAGAAATACATATACTTTTACGTACTTAGGCTTGCTATCAATTAGGTCTTTTATGGTTGTCTGTCAATTATGTCCCAGATGGCCTAGATTGGAGACAAGTCCAGAAACGCTGAAGGCCATGATAACACGTTTAGGCAATGTTGGCTGCTTACAATAGCAAAAGTAATAAACTGGCGAGCAAAAGGGTAACAATGTTTTTACTTTTGTCTGATCACTCCAAATCACCCATTACCAGTCTTCTACTGTTCACATCTCGTACTTTTTTGCAAACTCGAGCCAATGCCTCCTGTGACGATATTAAAGTTGAGGTTTCTTCACCTTTTATTGGGCCACCATTTCAGACTTTTGTAACGTGAGTCGCATGTTGCACAAAGCATAAGAGCCACTTCCACTGCCGTGTTTTTTGCGCCAGAACTTATGAACCTTGTGATGAACCAACTTGTTGACTTCAATATTTTGCATGGACGTTCACCTCTTGGCTTTTAAATAGATGGATGGACTTTATTTCGTATTCTTCCAACTGTCATGGCACTCACATGATGCAGTGTGGGAATACTCTTGGCTGAGAGACCTCTGGATGACGCTATTATTCAATGTGAGAACAGGTTATAATTAGTAGTATACAGGAAGAAAAAGATGTTTCAACCACCAGTAGCAAAACAGTAACAATGCAGTGACATGACAAGAATCTGCATAACTATACATATGCTAAATAGTTACAAGTCAAATTTATGTGTGAGATAGCCAAGATGATTGTCTATAAAATGATAGTCTTTTCACGTTCAAAGCTGTAATTAATGGTGAGATAGAATCTGAAAGTCAAAAGTTCAAAAATTGTTACGCTTTTGCTCATGAGTGTGTGTCTTGCCAATTGTTGAAAACAACTCTTGGGACACTTTCACATGGATTCATAAAGGCCTCTTCATTGCATTTTCCAATTGGTCTACATACCACTCTTTGGCTATCAGTGCATTCAAGACAACAGTGTGATTCATTATTGAACAGTATAGAAATCCATTCTAGTTTCAACTACCATGTGACTTTGCACCATGAAAGCCTTTGACATTGGTGACGTGAGGTTAATGAAACATGTAGTTTGACGTTTGGCTCATAGCAATGCCTTTTGATGGTCTGTCCACAGTGTTTGACGCGCTAGGCTTGGTATGTGACATCAAATTTCACTTGCAGTACAGAGTGGATTACTACATGTCATTATTCAAACCTGACAAGATCACGTGGCCAACGCCATGAGGAGGACTTCAGAGGAAAAGTAACAATGGCTCTACTCCAGGAATTTTGGAGTGGGGTGGCATAATGTATGGTACCTGGACCATCTAGTATTCATTCATACACTGACAGCTCAGAGGTACATTGATCTGCTTGTGGAACCAATAATACGGCCATATCTCCAAAGTATTACAGGAGCTGTTTTTGAATATGACTGTGCCTGCCCCCATATCACTGGTATTGTGAGCAGTCTGCATACGCTAAATGTTCTACTGTGGCAGTGTCTCCAGACTTGTCTGCCATCACGCACATCTAGGACATCATTGGGTGCCATTTGCAAAGGGAGTTGTCTGCAGTGGATCTTAATGATTTCCATGCCCAAATGCATTCATCCTGGCATAACTGTACTTGGACAACCATTCGCAACCTCACTGATAGCATGCCAAAGCATGTAAGTAGGTGTATTTCTGCATGCGGTACTCATTTATTGCTGAATAAATTGAGATGTTTTGTAAAGTTAGGTTTCATTTTTTCATCATTTACATATCATTAGTACGTCTATCAAACTTGTGATTTTCATAATCTTGAGTGTATAATGTTGTGTGAACGTGGCCTTAAGCTTCATTCACAGTAAAATATTTGATTTTTTTTTTTATCAGATGGATATTAAGGTGCCCTATACACAATATAAAGCAGATGGCCTAACAACAGTTTGGCTGATAAATCATCCAGCAGTCCCCTTTGTTGACTGCTCTGTATAATGGAGCTTTGCTTTGCTGAGCGCTCCTTTATTCTCTGTGATAGAGCTGCTCACAGACTGGCAGTGGTTTATCTCGCCAAGAGAAAAGGTTTGGCAGTTTGAAATTGGACATGCCAGAGCCTTATCTCCCCTTACATTACCTTTCGGTAGCAGGTTGAGACTCCCGTATGCATTAGACTAACTTTATTATTCTAATTATGCCTTACCTATATACAGTGGCGTAACTAGAGTTTGATGGGCCCTGATGCGAAATTTGGACCAGGGCCCCCCCTCTACGTACCCCGACACTTACGGTACGGGATAATGACACTGACACTCGGTGTACAGGATAATGACGCTGACACTTGGCTTTTACCCTCAGCACCCAGCTTTCCCATGATCTGAAATCCCTCTTTCTATCAGCACCCAGCTATCCTATGTTCATATCCATCTTGTCCTCAGCACCCAGCTTCCCCATGCTCTGCTATACATCTTACCCTCAGCACCCAGCTTTCCCATGCTCTGCTACACATCTTACCCTCAGCACCCAGCTTTCCCATAACAGAGCATGAGAAAGCTGGGTGCTGAGAGATGTATAGCAGAGCATGGGAAAGCTGGGTGCTGAGGGAAAGAGCCTTTTCCCCGTCACCACAAAACATTACCATCCCATGCTTGTATCTTTGTCCCCCTTGTATATAGTTCTCCAAATACTATAATGGCCCCACATAGCCTTCAATATAGTATAAAGGGTCCAACATAACCCTTCATATATTAGAATGCACCCCCATAATCCTCAATGTATTACAATGCATTTCCCATAGTTCTCGATGTATTATAATTCACCCCATAGTTCTCCATATTTTATACTGCACCACATAGTCCTCCATGTTTTATAACCCCCATAGTCCATGTATAAGGTAGGCTCCATAGTCCTCCATGTATTATAATGCGGCCCCATAAATCATCATATTGTATTATGCAGCCCCATACTCCTCCATGTATAATGCACCCCTATATTCCATGTGTCCTTCATTTTGTATAATGCAGTTCCATAGACCTCCATGTATAATGCACCACAAGTCTATGTATAAGGTGTCCTTCATGTTTATTATGCAGTCCCATAGCCCTCCATGTATCATGCAGCCAGCCCCCCCCCCCCCAGGGCCTCAATGTGTCATGCAGCCAGCCCCCCCAGGTGTCATGCAGCCAGCCCCCCCCCCTGGGCCTCCATGTGTCATGCAGCCAGCCCCTCCAGGTGTCATGCAGCCAACCCCCCCCCCAGGGCCTCCATGTGTCATGCAGCCATCCCCCCCAGGTGTCATGCAGCCAGCCCCCCCAGGGCCTCCATGTGTCATGCAGCCAGCCCCCCCCCCTGGGCCTCCATGTGTCATGCAGCCAGCACTCCCAGGTGTCATGCAGCCAGCCCCACTAGGGCCTCTGTGTCATGCAGCCAGCCCCACCAGGGCCTCCATGTGTCATGCAGCCAGCCCCCCCCCCAGGGCCTCCATGTGTCATGCAGCCAGCCCCCCCCCAGGGCCTCCATGTGTCATGCAGCCAGCCCCCCCCCAGGGTCTCCATGTGTCATGCAGCCAGCCCCCCCCCAGGGTCTCCATGTGTCATGCAGCCAGCTCTCCCCCAGGGCCTCCATGTGTCATGCAGCCAGCCCCCCCCCCAGGGTCTCCATGTGTCATGCAGCCAGCCCCCCCCAGGGCCTCCATGTGTCATGCAGCCAGCCCCCCCCCAGGGCCTCCATGTGTCTTGCAGCCAGCAAAATAAAAAAACAAGTACCTCTCTTCTCCTTCCAACCCCTACGACCGCGGTAGTTATGCCCCTGCCCCCATATGTCACACACCCTGCTCCCCATACAGCCTGCACCGCCCCCATATCACAGACACTACACCCTCATATCTCACACACCTTGCCCCACATATCTCACCCTGCCTGTACCTCAACTTACCCCTCTCAAACACTCCGCACCCTTCACAACCTTCTGTCAAAGTCTGCAGCCCTCATCTGCCACTCACCCTGCACACCCCTCATGTCCTCTCTTTTTTCATTACGAGTCATATGTCCAAAATCGTTCAGGAATCAGTATCTTTGCTTTCTCCCCGGCATCCTGTGTCTCCTCCCACACAGTCACATGGGCGTGACATCATCGCAGGTCCTGGAAGGATGGATTCCGTGTGCTGTGCAGGAGCACTTCTGCTCTGCCGCAGGTCAGAGAGCCCCTCTCACAGGCCGGCCCCCTGACGGTCGCGTAGTCGGCCACTACACAGCGGCACTACACATAGGGGCCCGGCAGCCGGCTCTGCAGAGCGGCTGCCAGGCCCCTATAACCCTGCGGGCCCGGTCGCAGTGGCGACCTCTGCGACCGCGGTCGTTACGCCCCTGCCTATATAGTGCCATCATATTCCACAGTGTTTTACAGAAACCATCATCACTGTCCCCACTGGTGCTCACAATCTGAATTTCTAATCAGTATGTCTTTGGAGTGTGGGAGGAAATTGGAGAACCCGGAGAAAACCCCCGCAAACATGGGGGAGAACATACCGTACAAACTCCTTAAAGGGAACCTGTCACCTGGTTTTCCCCTAATGACCTACAGCCACCACCAGTGAGCCCTTCTATACAGCATTCCAGAATGCCCAGGCCACGCTTTATACTGTTAAAAAATAAACAGATTTATAATACTCACCGGCAGGGTGGTCCGGTCCGATGGGTGTCGCTGCTCGTAGGTCCGACGCCTCCTCTCTGCTGTTTTCGTCGTACTCACTCCAGTGTAGATGACGCATCCTACATCATCCACACATGCAGACATTGCGGTCCTGCGTAGGCGCACTCTGATCTGCCCTCCTGAGGGCAGAGCAAAGTACTGTAATGTGCAGACGCAAGGAAAGGTCACGCCATGCATGCCTGATGTTGGTTTGCAAACATTCCTCCTGTTGGTAGCTGTTCACATTCAGCCACCTCACCCTTTCCACAGGCATTGCTAATTAAGCACCATACTTGGGGCTGGTCTGCCACTGGGAAGGTCAGTTCTGACATTGTCTTGCTGTGTGTGGGCTCTGCTGCACATGCTGGGACCTGGGCTGCATTTTACCCACAGTTGCCTCTTTTTGCAACATGGAAGCATTTATATAAAGGTCACAGGTATGTGTTGCTCTTATATGGTTCTGCTTTTAATTTATTTAGGATGCCGCATAGCACAATGAAATAAAAAATATAGAGTAGGACCTCCTATTGAGATTTGCCGTGATGTGGCAGGGGTGGCTCAAAAATTTGATCAATTGTTTGCTAAAAATCTCATTTTGTATTATAGTACAGTTGGAATAAATCTGTGAATTTACATTTTATTTGATGCATGCCACTCTCAGATGTGCTGGCTTGACTCTCTTTTTGCTTGTTACAATGCGCAGTACAATACAATGATCAAAGTGCGCCTGCGAAGGAGCGCAGTGCCGGCCTGTGTGGATGATGTAGGACGCGTCATCTTCACTGGGCTGAGAAGGAGGAGGCGGTGATGAAACGAAGACAGGAGGTGCCAGACAGAGAGCTGCGATACCCATCGGACTGGACCGCCCTCCTAGGTGAGTATTCTAAAGCTGTTTTTTTAACAGCATACAGAGCGGCCTGGGCTCTTATATACAGTATTCTGGAATGCTGCGTGTCACAAACCACCGGGGGGGTCACTCAGAAATCCCCCGCGCTGGCTACCAGTACGTCACAATCGGGGGGTAACAAGTGGGGGTCACCCCTCCTTTATACCTCCCGACCGACAGACAGAGCACGTGACGCGCTCTCTAGCGCCCCTCTTATAGTCAGGCCAATTATGGAATTGCCCGACAATAAGCAAGGAGGCCGCTATACTACTTATGCCGATTATTGAAGGGTCCCCTGTGAGAGTAGGGTATATATTCCCCCGACCTCCGCGGGCGGAATATATAAAATCTCCCCGAATCTCACTGGCCTCCCCACAATAATCCTTGGCACAACTCGCTGCCACCAACCGCTTCACGGTAACTATTAGCCGAACACACAGACGTGGGATTCAAGATCGAGATAACAGAACAGCCCAAGATTAATTATATAATTTAATCAGCCTAAAGCACACTAGAACTACAATATATACAATAGGGAATCTACAGAATATACATATGTCAGAGTACAGTTACAATCAAAGCATGGGTTACAAACAGGCATACACAGTTCCAGCAGTTACCTTGTTGCGTCTGGCCACAGGGGGGCGCTGTAGACCAGGTTTCCAGGAACTCCCACAGATGTTTCCTACACGTGACCCCCAGCGAAAGAACACTGGAAAATGGCCGAAGTAGGGTTATCAACCTGGGCAGATCCAGGTCCCCTCCTACCTTAGTGACCTCACAGGGAAGCACTGCTCCACCCCTGGCTTGAGTTATGGACAATTCACAACATGGAATATGGGCCATAACTTTGCCTGGGAGCGTCGTAGGCGGACGCCAATGCTCTCATTGTGACAGTTATGAATTTAGCTACAGAACGAGGGGACTCATGACCTGTCTGCCAGTTCCCCATTGGCTGATATCACGCCTGGGGCATTTCCCAATGTCCTGCTCCCATAAAAAGGGTGTGCCGGCATCGTCCGCATGCGGAGACACCATTTTTATGGTTGCCATATTTATCGGAAATATGGCTTGCGAGATATGAACCATTTTTTACTGGAGTCGTTCTGTCTGGCTATTTCCATAGCCTTGCTAATGAGATACAACTCTTGTTACAGGGTGACGGCAGGGAGTCATCCTGTGTCCATTGTTCCCACACCACCTCATTTCCATATCACAGGACATGGCCATGGAGGTGTAAGTGGAACACTGAGAACAAGAAGGGAGGGGGCACTGCCAGGGAGTGATGAGGGATTATGACTGGAGTCATAATTCATCTTCATATCCCGGGATTTGCCTCACACCTCCCCCCTTTTGAGGGCGCTAGGGGGCAGCACACTCCGGTGTTCCCCCGTGCGCCCGTCCGCGACCTCTCCTTGTCGGGACAGCCCGTCTGCGTTACCGTGGTCACGGCCCCTTTTGTGGCGAATGGTGAAGTTGTATTGCTGGAGCGCAAGGCTCCATCGCAACAATCGCCCATTCGTCCCAGAGACGGTGTGCAACCAGCTGAGGGGATTGTGGTCCATCTCCACGATGAAGTGGCGCCCGTATAGATAGGGTTGCAGACGCTGCAGGGCCCACACTATGGCCAGGCACTCCTTCTCCATCGTGGAATAGGCAACTTCCCTTGGTAACAGCTTCCTGCTCAGGTACAAGACTGGGTGCTCTTGGCTCGCAGAGTCCACCTGGCTGAGCACCGCACCGAGGCCGAAGTCACTGGCGTCGGTCTGTACTACAAACGGCCGCGTGAAGTCGGCTGCCTGTAGCACGGGCGGGCTGGACAGGGCGTCCTTTAGGGCCCGGAAGGCTGTCTCGCAGTCCATTGTCCAATCGACTGCAGAGGGCAGCTTCTTCTTGGTGAGGTCCGTCAAGGGCTTTGCCAGGCTACTATAGCATGGAACAAACCTCCTATAGTACCCAGCGGTCCCCAAGAAGGACATCACCTGCTTCTTGGTCCTGGGGGTGGGCCAGGATGCGATGGCTTCCACTTTCTCAGGCTCGGGCTTCAGTGTTCTCCCACCTACCCGGTGACCGAGGTACTGGACCTCGCTCATGGCCAGCTGACACTTTCCCGGCTTGATGGTCAAACCTGCCCGGTGGATCCGCCTGAGCACCTGTGCTAGATGCTCTAGGTGGTCCTCCCAGGTGGGACTGAAGACGGCAATGTCATCCAGGTACGCGGCCGCGTACCCTTCAAGTCCCTTGAGCAGGGTGTTGACCATCCGCTGGAAAGTGGCAGGGGCATTCCTCATCCCGAATGGCATCACCGTGGACTCGTACAGTCCAAATGGGGTAATAAAGGCAGAGCGTTCCCTGGCCTTGCGAGTCAGGGGGATCTGCCAATATCCCCGGCTCAGATCCATGATGGTCAGGTACTGAGCCCCGGCCAACTGATCGAGCAGGTCATCGATGCGTGGCATTGGGTACGCATCGGCGACCGTGACCGCATTGAGCCCCCTGTAGTCCACGCAGAACCGAGTGGTTCGGTCCTTCTTAGGGACGAGGACTACAGGCGAGGCCCAAGCGCTGTTGGATGCCTGGATCACCCCCAGCTTCAGCATCTCGTCAATCTCCTGGCGCATGTGTTGCTGCACCTCCAGGGAGACCCGATATGCTGAACGCCGGATCGGGGGATGATCCCCAGTGTCCACGTGATGGACAGCCAAGTCAGTCCTTCCGGGCTGGTTGGTAAACAACCCCCGGAAGGGGTGTAGGGTGGCCCACAGCTGGGACCGTTGGTCCTCCAAGAGCTGGTGGCCAACCTCCACATCCTCAATGGATCCGCCTGCCCTAACCTGGGCTAGCATATCCAAGAGGGTTTCCGCTTCTCCCTCCTCGGGCAGGTTGCACACGGGGAGCGCACATGCCTCCCGCTCCTGATGTGCCTTCATCATGTTCACATGGAAGGGCTTCCGCCTTCCACGGGCAGGGTCCAGGGTGACCAGGTACGTCACAGGGTTGAGCTGCTGGTACACGAGGTATGGGCCTTCCCAGGCTGCCTGAAGCTTGTCCTGTGGTACGGGGACCAGTACCCACACCTTTTGACCCACTTGGTAGGTCCTCTCACAAGCGTTCTGGTCGTACCAACGCTTCTGATCGGCCTGGGCTTGAGCCATATTGTCGTGTACCAGTTGCGTCAAGGCCTGCATTTTGTCCCGGAAGCGCATGACACACTCGATAACCGACACTCCAGGGGTGGCCAAATCCCCTTCCCAAGCCTCTTTCACCAGAGCCAGGGGGCCCCGCACACGTCGCCCGTACAGGAGCTCAAACGGTGAGAATCCTGTTGAGGCCTGTGGAACCTCCCGGTAAGCAAATAACAGGTGTGGGAGATACCGCTCCCAGTCACGCCCATGGGAGTCGACCAACATCTTAAGCATCTGCTTTAAGGTGCCATTGAACTGCTCGCACAGGCCATTAGTCTGTGGATGGTACGGGCTGGCCACCAGATGTCGCACCTGGACTTGCTTACAGAGGGCCTCCATCAGCTGGGACATGAATTGGGTCCCCCGGTCAGTGAGCATTTCCTGGGGAAAACCCACTCGGGAGAAAATCTCCAGCAATGCGGTGGCCACCTTGTCAGCCCGAATGGACGACAAGGCCACTGCTTCTGGGTACCGGGTGGCATAGTCCACTACCGTCAGTATGAAGCGTTTCCCGGAGCTGCTGGGGATGGCCAGCGGGCCGACCAGATCCACAGCCACCCTCCTGAAAGGCTCATCGATGATGGGCAGAGATACCAGTGGGGCTTTGGGGCGTGGCCCCGCCTTCCCCACTCTCTGACAGGTTTCACACGAACGGCAGTAGGCAGCCACATCGGCCCCCATTTTTGGCCAGTAGAAATGCTGGTTTAACCTGGCCTTGGTCTTAGCGATCCCTAGGTGTCCGGCCATCGGAATCTCATGTGCGATCCGCAACAACTCCGTCCGGAACGGATAGGGTACCACCAACTGTCGGTCCCTGGGCCACGCCTCCGGTGAACCCTGCTGGACCGTGGCCCGGTACAGCCGTCCTTGGTCCCAGACCACTCGCTCCGGGTCCGAGTCCGAGGGAGGCTGTGCCGCCTGCTCCTTAAGAGCTTTCAGGCTGTCGTCAGCTTCTAACGCTGCCTGAAACCCCTGACTAGATGTGGCCAGAATCGACGAGACTGTCACATCTTCAGTCAGTACCCCGGGACCTGTGTCCTGGCCTCCACCTGACTCGGCTGCCACTTGGTCAGAAGGGGAAGAGCTATCGGACCTCCGGGAGGCCCCTTGGCTTCCAGCACTCCCACTGCGGGTGACAGCGGCCACAGCCGCTGCGACCGTGGGTCGTGCCTGCTCCTCCTCCGTTCCTGACCAAGTCGCCGGTTCAGGCAGACCTACCTGGCTTCCTGACACCCCGGTTGTGGGGGAACCATGCACCGAGATCTTACCTGGGAGCACTTCCGCTCCTGGACCGGCCCCAATCTCACCTGCCTGTTCCCCTCCTGCAGCAACAGAACCCCGCTGTGAAATCTCTGGGGACCCCACATTTGCTGTGGTAGCCCCCACCCCACACACTGGTCCTCCCCCTGCAGCACCCTGCTCTCTGCTTATCCCTGCAGAGGGCAACAGATCCCAGCTCACAGGCTGGTTACTTGTAGAGGCATTGTCACACCTTTCTCTGACCCCCTCCCCTGTCACAGCTGCAGCTGAGTGTGTGTCTATGGTGTCTATGCAAGCAGAAATATCAGAGTTCACTCCCTCCTCCCTTACATCATTCATAGATAACACATTAACATTGTCCGGAGGCATGTCAGTACTGGCTGAAGGTTCAGCCCTTGGTTGGGGCCCAAACTGGGAGGTTATCTGCCCCAAATCTGTCCCAAGTAGCACGTTTGCAGGGATCCGATCAGTTACCCCCACCTCCCTCACCCCTCGCCCTGCGCCCCAGTCCACATAAATGTCAGCAACAGGCAGCGCCGGGTCAGTGCCTCCAATCCCGGAGACAGCGAGGGTTTTTCCAGGGATCAAGTCTTGGGGGGACACCATCTCAGGCCGCACCAGAGTCACCTCCGAGGCGCTGTCTCGCAGTCCTATGGTCACAGACCGGCCGACGGTGACAGGTTGGAAGCTGTCCAGGGACCTACCACCACCCCCACCCACACAATACACCTTGGGCGGCCCTTGGGACGGGGACGGAGCCGGGGCCTTGGGACGCTGAGGGCACATGGCCTTGAAGTGTCCAGGTAGGTTGCACTGGTGGCACCGTCTTGGTTCCGCCACGGGCCTGGAGAGGGGAGTTGAGGGGGACACCCCCTGCAGTCTAGGGGCAGGTGGGGCAGTCGCAGAATTCATCTTACCCCCTCTCCAGGTGCTGCTGGTGGCCGCTCTCCTGGCCTCAGGGGCCCGGTTGTTGGTGTAGTCATCGGCAAGGGCAGCTGTAGCCGTGGACCCCTTTGGCTTCTGGTCTCGGATGAACTGGCGGAGATCCTCAGGGCAGTTCCACAAGAGTTGCTCCGTGATGAACAAGTCCAGGATCTCCGGTCCGGTGGAAAGCTGCAGGCCTTGGGTCCAGTGGTCGGCAGCTCGGGCAAGTGCCCGCCTGTGGTCAGCCCAGGAGTCCTTTGGTCCCTTCTGTAGGCTCCGGAACTTCTTGCGGTAGGACTCCGGGGTGAGGTTGTACTGTTGGATCAGGGCCCGCTTGATGGTGTCGTAGCCCTGATCTGCCTCAGCAGGCAAGTCCCCAAGGATATCCAGGGCCTTACCCCTTAAACGGGGGGTCAGGTATTTGGCCCACTGGTCCTTGTTCAGATGGTGCTGCAAGCAAGTCCGTTCAAAAGCAGTCAAGAAAGAGTCCAAGTCTCCATCCTTCTCCAGCACTGGGAAGTCCTCAACACGGACCTTTGGAAGTTTGGTGTCTCGAAGGTCACGTGTGGCTGATGAGGGCCGGAGCTGAGCTAGCTGCAGCTGGTAGTCACGGTCTGCCTGTCGCTCTCGCTCTCGCTCTTCACGCGCTGCCTGCCGCTCTCGCTCCGCAGCCTCACGCTCTGCGTGCCGCTCCGCAGCCTCAGCGTCACGCGCTGCCTGCCGCTCTGCCCTGCGCTCTGCCAGGAGTTCCTTGTAGCCCTTCTGGTCTCCAGCCTGGAGAAGGGCCATAGCCATTTGAAGAAGGCTATCCGAGCCTCCCAGGCTCGGTGGAATGGCACGTGGTGATCTGCGGCACGCTGCAGAGCTAGGCGATTCACTGTCCCTTTCAGAGCGGAGGGCTGGCATCTGGCTCGTTGAGGAACCTTGGGTGAGCTGCTCCTCATCTTGTCCATAATTGCCAGGTTGTGCAATGTCCTCGGCAGAACGGTTTTCTGGCGTCGAGCTCCTGGAGGACTCGTGGGCAACCTCCTCATTGCTGTCCACAGCACCGTCCTCCCTCTCTTCGGCTCCTGCCTTAGCATTGGCCAGTTGCATAGCTCTGCTCCTGGTGCCATCAGCCATTCTTGCAGACTTTTGGTCACTGACACAGAACTGACACCTGATGCCTCCACACACCTTACAGTATCTGCACTCTGACACTCTAGTGTTGAGCTAGTCTGAAGACCCCAGCAGCCACAGCTGCTGCAGGCAGTCTTTAGTGTCTGGGAGTATGGGTCTCACACTCACACCCACTATTATCTCGATCCCACCGCTATGCCACCAATATGTCACAAACCACCGGGGGGGTCACTCAGAAATCCCCCGCGCTGGCTACCAGTACGTCACAATCGGGGGGTAACAAGTGGGGGTCACCCCTCCTTTATACCTCCCGACCGACAGACAGAGCACGTGACGCGCTCTCTAGCGCCCCTCTTATAGTCAGGCCAATTATGGAATTGCCCGACAATAAGCAAGGAGGCCGCTATACTACTTATGCCGATTATTGAAGGGTCCCCTGTGAGAGTAGGGTATATATTCCCCCGACCTCCGCGGGCGGAATATATAAAATCTCCCCGAATCTCACTGGCCTCCCCACAATAATCCTTGGCACAACTCGCTGCCACCAACCGCTTCACGGTAACTATTAGCCGAACACACAGACGTGGGATTCAAGATCGAGATAACAGAACAGCCCAAGATTAATTATATAATTTAATCAGCCTAAAGCACACTAGAACTACAATATATACAATAGGGAATCTACAGAATATACATATGTCAGAGTACAGTTACAATCAAAGCATGGGTTACAAACAGGCATACACAGTTCCAGCAGTTACCTTGTTGCGTCTGGCCACAGGGGGGCGCTGTAGACCAGGTTTCCAGGAACTCCCACAGATGTTTCCTACACGTGACCCCCAGAGAAAGAACACTGGAAAATGGCCGAAGTAGGGTTATCAACCTGGGCAGATCCAGGTCCCCTCCTACCTTAGTGACCTCACAGGGAAGCACTGCTCCACCCCTGGCTTGAGTTATGGACAATCCACAACATGGAATATGGGCCATAACTTTGCCTGGGAGCGTCGTAGGCGGACGCCAATGCTCTCATTGTGACAGTTATGAATTTAGCTACAGAACGAGGGGACTCATGACCTGTCTGCCAGTTCCCCATTGGCTGATATCACGCCTGGGGCATTTCCCAATGTCCTGCTCCCATAAAAAGGGTGTGCCGGCATCGTCCGCATGCGGAGACACCATTTTTATGGTTGCCATATTTATCGGAAATATGGCTTGCGAGATATGAACCATTTTTTACTGGAGTCGTTCTGTCTGGCTATTTCCATAGCCTTGCTAATGAGATACAACTCTTGTTACAGGGTGACGGCAGGGAGTCATCCTGTGTCCATTGTTCCCACACCACCTCATTTCCATATCACAGGACATGGCCATGGAGGTGTAAGTGGAACACTGAGAACAAGAAGGGAGGGGGCACTGCCAGGGAGTGATGAGGGATTATGACTGGAGTCATAATTCATCTTCATATCCCGGGATTTGCCTCACACTGCGTATATAAGAGCTCACTGGTGGCCGCAGCTGATAAGTGAAAACCCTGGTGACCGGTTCCTATGGGCGCCTTAAACACTGAACCAATATAATAACATTTACACGGTTACCTTTTTTTTCCCATCTACTCCTGATATTGGCTTGGAAAAATGTATATAAATCCTGATAACATACTTGAGTAGATTGAAAAGAAATTTGTTTTATTATATTTTCTCTATTGGTTTTGATATAAAGTTTCACATTCTAATATTTTGCTGACGGTTGAGCTCCATATTTAAACTGTCTGTAAATGTCTCCTTGTCTTTATAAATATATTCAGTAAACATGATGTTTTGGCATGAATATGCGATGCACCAGAGTGGAGTATAACTGTCCCGGCTGGGGTGTAGCCAGGGCTTGGTCATGGAGTTACACTCAGACTCTACAGTGGGGGCTGTAAAAATAACAGGTCAGGAGGATGTGAGGAGTGTGCTGTAAATCTGAGGTTCCCATCAGGATTACAAGAAATGCATTCCTTATATAGCACATCACTGTCTGAGGCTGAGAATTCAGTGTGGTGGGCTGTGACTTCACCCCTTCATGACCACATAAGCTACACAGTGGACCGACCAACTCAGGATTGCTGCACCTTTCAGTGCGAATGTTTTTGCTTCCTGTACAGTAAATACCATCTTGATAAAAAATGGTCTACACATAATTGAAAGTATCCATTCACTTCCAGTGCTGTTGGATCGAGTTATTATTACGCCCCTGTCTTCTAGGTGGGAGGGAGGACTGAATCCCCTTCCGACAGAGAGGAGATGATAAAAGTGGCTCAAATGTGGTTAGTAAGCAGGACCATATTTGGTTGTGTTTATCCAAAGTCTTTCTTCTCTGCTAATGTAGCCGGGCACTTCATTCTGCAATACGTTTTTCTGGTTTGGGCAGTCAATACTCAGCTCTTCACTACATACTATAAATACAATAACACGCAACTTCTTGTAAATTAATGTAAGAGTAACAAGCTGAGATAACACTAAATCTACATAGTGGGACAGGAATTCTAACCAAATAACTGCAACAAATTGTTTGTAGTATGTAATTGCCCTCCACAGTTCATGTAATATAAAGGCAGCGGCTCTCTTTTAGAGAACACAAGTGTGTTTCTGTGTATGGAGGATATGTAGGACGTGGTTGCGTTACCCATCACTCCTACTGTGCTTTATGCTATTCCATGTGCTTTATCACTAGAAGTCCTAGAGAGGGGTCATTTAACATTTCTACCTTGGGAACCCAGAGACGGGTCGAATGACCTGAAGGATTTTATCTAACATCCTATAATCACCGTCTTTTGTTCTGTAATTAAGGCCATTACTGTCGCACCACAGGAGGTTGTTGTTTTCCAACCTCCTGTGGTGCGACAGTAATGGCCTTTATCACAGTTTGAACTAAGGGGTGCTTCACACACGGCGAGCTCGCTGCCGAGATAGCTGCTGAGTCACGCTTTTTGTGACGCAGCAGTGACCTCATTAGCGATCTCGCTGTGTGTGACACTGAGCAGCGATCTGGCCCCTGCTGCGAGATCGCTGCTCGTTACACACAGCCCTGGTTCGTTTTCTTCAAAGGCGCTCTCCCACTGTGACACACAGATCGCTGTGTGTGACAGCGAGAGAGCGACAAATGAAGCGAGCAGGGAGCAGGAGCCGGCGTCTGGCAGCTGCGGTAAGCTGTAACCAAGATAAACATCGGGTAACCAAGGTGGTTACCCGATATTTACCTTAGTTACCAGCCTCCGCAGCTCTCACGCTGCCTGTGCTGCCGGCTCCGGCTCTCTGCACATGTAGCTGCTGTACACATCGGGTTAATTAACCCGATGTGTACTGTAGCTAGGAGAGCAAGGAGCCAGCGCTAAGCTAAGCGGTGTGCGCTGGTAACTAATGTAAACATCGGGTAACCATACCCGATGTTTACCTTAGTTACCAGTGTCCGCAGCTTCCAGACGCCGACTCCGTGCAAGCGCAGCGTCGCTTGCACGTCGCTGCTGGCTGGGGGCTGGTCACTGGTCGCTCGTGAGATCTGCCTGTTTGACAGCTCACCAGCGACCATGTAGCGATGCAGCAGCGATCCTGACCAGGTCAGATCGCTGGTCGGATCGCTGCTGCATCGCTAAAGTGTGAAGGTACCCTAAGGGTCATTTGACCCTCATTCGAGACTTCAGGGGGGAGCTCGAAATTTCTGGGACTTCTAGTGTTAAGCTGAATGTATTATACATGTTTTGAATCCTATAGAGAATGTGATAAAAAGTGCTGCTGCTAGAAGATACAGTTTCTTGAGGTAGCAGAGTTGGGACTGTGTAACGGTCGAGAACCCAATGTAAAGTGTTTTGGTTACATAATGTGTACTGTATTGTTAATGTATTAATGTTATATTAGAGAGATAAGCTGAAGTTATAAGTTTTACAGATGTAGTGTTAGACACTTCCTGGTTGTAAAGGAGCTTAGAGTAAGATAGGAGGAAGTGACAGATGGCTAGTGGGTTGGTTGGAGACGTGCCTGGTGAGGTGAGTTCTGCAGGAGGGTTCCTGGCGTCAGGACGTGGCCTTGTAACTTGGGCCAGTCGGGGAACCCGGAGGTATCCTCCAAGGGTCCGGAGCCTACGGCTCACCTCGGTACAGGCTTAGAAGAGTCCACTGACTAGGCGACCATCGGGGCAGAGAATCTCGGACAGGCCAAAGTAAGTTGAGTGACTAGAAGCCATCAGGAGCAGAGGAGATGACCACAGTTAACTGAAAGAGTAAAGAAGAAGAGGGGGGAGGAGGAGGCATGGACTTGGCAGCTGTTCGATAAGGTCCCAGGTAGCGGTATTGGCCGAGATTGAGTATCCCAGGATTAAGTGGCAGCAGAACCGTAGAAGTGACTTTCTCTGCTGCTTCTATAATGGTGACTGGCTGCGGGGTGGTGGGCACTGCCCTGAAGAGAACTGTAAGTACCGCACACACCACCTAAGGCAGTCTACAAAAACTGACTCTCTGACAAATGCGTGCGTAGCCCCCACGGCCCAGCATCAGCACCTTCCTTCAGATAGATAGTACACGATTGGCCAACAGCTATCTGTTGTTTACGAGTCCTTTACATCTACCATCAGAGGAAATGCGAAATCAGAGGCGGATCTTGGTTTTCCCAAGACAACAGATCCATTTTGCATGACCCCCAACCCTTGATTAAGTGATTTAAGTAGCAGTCATGTGACCCACTCATATGTGATTTCCACACTTAGTCAAGTGCTGACTTCATAATTCTATCAATGTTCTGTGAAATACTATAGCCCCTGCTATCGAGAGAAGCAGGAAGAAAAGCTAGTTGTCATGTGACCGTAGGTAGGAAAATCACATGAGTAATCATGTGATGACTGCTGGAACCGGCAAGCTGGTGAGGAAAGTCTTTTTAGATCGTGACGCCACCTGTGGTCCATGGCCTGAGATGGGCTGCGGGTGCTGATGGTGAAGGTTGCAGCTGGGATGGTGTCGCTCCCCACAGGAGGAGCGGGGTTACCCAGGGGAGGATGACAGAGGACGGACGGGGGTGGTGGTAGTCCCCGTTGGCGCCGCAGCGCTTGGTGATGGCAACAGCAAATGAGAGGCAGAGGCAGGGGCTGCGGTTCCAGGTCTTTTTACTCACTGGTAGTTCAGGCACTGCCCCAGAGTACCAGTCTCTGGCACGATGGGCTCCAGCTGATCCCGGATAGTCGCCGATTACCGCCGGTGCCCATGGAAGTCTTTCTAGTGAAGTGTCCCCCGTTTGCTATCCGGAACCTGGGCTGAGCCGCCAGCTCCAAACCACGAGCTCCAAGCCACGAGCCCCATGAAGAAAGAAACACTCAACTCCTGTAGTCTGTGCGAGATGTTATCCCAAGCTGTGCCTGGGAAAGTCTGCTCTAGTAAGATGGTTGCGCCTACTTTTTACCCCAAGTGGTGCACGCCGCCATTGGTTGTCCTAGTGACTGGGGAAGTCCCATACTTCATGATGGATAACCTCCCTGTCTGCCCTAGTCCACCCCCCTGTGGAAAGGCACCTTATTGTTATGTGTGTGGTTTTGTGAAGGCACCGTCAGTTAACCCCCTCCTAACCCGGGATGTATATTACCCCTTAAAGGAGGTGTAATACCCTGTGGTGCCTGAAGAATCAGGGGCGCCACACTGAAGCATTCCAAATTCTCTTCATTTGAACTCAGGGGCCCAGACCAACCCCTGAAATACATCCACATAGCATTATCCTTCCTCTACCAACATTTGCAGTTGGCGCAGTGTAACCAGGCAGATAACTTTCTCCTGACATTCTCCAAACCCTGATTTGCACATGATTTTAACATTCTCATACACTTTTCCAACATTAATCCAAAACACACATCTGTTACTATTCTGGAGCGGAACAGGGTGAAAATGATTCAGTGGCCAAGTATGTCTCCTGATCTGACCAAATCGAACACGTATGGGGAATTCTGAAGAGAAAAGTTGAGTATCACTAACTGAAGAATCTTTCTTTCCTGTTGTGGGTTAAAAAAAGTCATAAAACTCAGACTTGTATAAACTTTGAAAATTGTTCTTGTGTTCAGTGAGATATTGATTAAACTTACTTTTCAAAGGAGGTGTACTCAGGTATACTGAGCATTGTATAAATAACTATATACTTAATGGTTTTGCTCCAAGTAGTAATAAAATACTATATTTATACGTATTAATTATGAAATGATGAACCAACTTCTACGACTCTTATTCCTATGTACAGTGGGCTAGATTATTGAAACTGTCTAAATCAGATAAAGCCGAAAACTACATGAGTTAGATCATGTTCAAATGTAGGACAAATACTGCAAATTATCTATTGTATTTCTGGGTGGAAAATACCCAACAGCAAAATGGATGGGATTTTTAACACTCAAGGCCCCGTCACACGCAACGACGTATATAACGATATATCGCCGGGGTCACGGATTCCGTGATGCACATTCGACATCGTTAGCGACGTCGTTGCGTGTGACACCAACGAGCGACCGTTAACGATGGAAAATACTTACCAAATCGTCCATCGTTGACACGTCGTTCATTTTCAAAAAATCGTTGATTGTTGAGGTCGCAGGTTGTTCGTCGTTCCCGAGGCAGCACACATCGCTACATGTGACACCGCGGGAACGACAAACTACAGCTTACCTGCGGCTGCCGGCAATGAGGAATGAAGGAGGTGGGCGAGATGTTACGGCCGCTTATCTCCACCCCTCCGCTTCTATTAGGCGGCCACTTAGTGACGCCGCACGAACCGCCCCCTTAGAAAGGAGGTGGTTCGCCAGCCACAGCGACGTCGCTAGGCAGGTAAGTCCGTGTGATGGCTCCGAACGATATTGTGCGCCACGGGCAGCGATTTGCCCGTGACGCACAAACGACAGGTGCGGGTACGCTCGCTAGTGATATCGCTGCGTGTGACGGGGCCTTAACTGTGATAAAATATCCACAAATTAACGGCCTGTGTGGATTTCTAATTCACAGCAAATCGGTTCATTACATGAATTTTTTTAAGTGGATTTCAACCTTTAAAATACTCCGCAAATTCTATCTGGTAGGATAAAAAAATGAGGTTGTAGATGGGCAAAATTTAACACAATGGCGCTGCTATTCTTTGTATAATCATTTTGGTGGTTTACCTTATACAAATAATTTGTGCCTAAAGTATAGCGCTCCTCAGTAATAAATCCAATTAAACATGACTCATGGTAGCATAAAGCCCACTATAACCAATTAACTTACCATTAGTAAAGAATAAATACTCAGACACATGACATTTGGATAAAAATGGCCGTGGTGTTTTATTATTGGTAACTTGATAAATTAAATTCACCATATTATTAAAATTAAATAACCATAAAATTCCATAAATACCACCATAAAGTACCATTAACCATTTATAAAACCACAATCCACCCAACATAGTTGGGCGATTTTTTTCCAACTAATAAAACATCACGACAAAAAATAATAAACAGTTAAAAACCATGACTTTACACTGGGAGGGTGGGCGGGGGATTCTTCTTTCTTCACAGCTGGAAACTGACACAGCTGGCTCACAGCTGGCTCCTTATAAAGGCAAGTCTCCTGCATATTTACCTCTGTCCACCAATGACAGACTTTAAAATTGGCGCGCAGCAGGCTGACCAATCACACAGCCTGCTCGCGTTACTCACAGGGGGCAGATTAACCCCATAAATTCCCATCATAACTACTTCCATTACCACCACGCAGCAGGATGACCAATCACAGCAGCCTGCTCGTGTTACCACATGAAGGGAATTAACCCTTCATTCCCCATACTGAATTTGGCACCGCTGAATGCCACAACTTAAACTTGAAATACCTATAAACATAATGTCAGGGGGCCCATGCCACCATGTAATCACCAGGCTATACGCTGCTGGTGATTATACATGGTAGCATAAAGCCCACTATAACCAATTAACTTACCATTAGTAAAGAATAAATACTCAGACACATGACATTTGGATAAAAATGGCCGTGGTGTTTTATTATTGGTAACTTGATAAATTAAATTCACCATATTATTAAAATTAAATAACCATAAAATTCCATAAATACCACCATAAAGTACCATTAACCACTTATAAAACCACAATCCACCCAACATAGTTGGGCGATTTTTTCCCAAACGGCCGAGTATTAACAATACGAGGTCCCCCCCAAACACCGCAGCCATTTTTCTATCATATTCTGGATACCCACATTAAAAATGTCCAGACCAACGTCAGAGGGATGTACTCCATCTGGCCTGTATAGGCCAACCGTAAAACCTTCCAGATCACTATGGCGATATGAGAAGTCGCCCAAACTAACAAAAAATTTTGCCATGTCGCGATTGACACGTTTCCTTATTTTTTCCAAAAAGGCAAGCTGGCCATTCCAGACCAGTCTCGGTACAATTTCAGAAAAAATCAATGCTGAATAAGGAAAAAGATTCTTTATGAGCGCAAAATCTCTGCGGAAATTAGATAACAAGTCCAATGTCTTTATTTTACCCAAGTCATTCCCTCCAATGTGTAAAATTATAAGGTCAGGATACGGGTGAGTCAACAGCATACCTTTTAAGGTGCCAACTAAATTAGAAAATTTTAGCCCTCTTATACCGTACCAAAAAACATTTATCAGATCATACTGAAAAGATAAGTTCTCTGTGTAACGTCTACAAGCCGCTCTCCTCTGCGCCCAGTGTATAAACGAATGGCCTACAAGCCAAATCACCATTGGGCCTAGAATTGGAGAGAGACAGAATAAATTAATTACAATAAATTAGGGCGTATATACAACTGATAGCGTTTTGACGCCCATCTACCAATTTTACCAATTCTTTTTCCTTTGAGGCCAGCTCTTGCTGCCTCGGTTGCAGCCCCGATCCGAAAAGAATGTGATGAGAAGTTGGAGCTATCTAGCTGCAACTTAACCATACATTTTTTTTAATATTGCATTAAATTGAAACTTAGTGGCAGGCGAACCGTCTACATGTAAAAACAACAAACCCGGGGTATCCCCCCGTACAGTAAGCCATTGACATAAATTAGTGACGGGGCATATACATGCACCCCGTAAAGGACGCAACCTCACAGAACACCCTTTCCCCAGTTGGTCCATTTTGGACCTACTAATAAATAACACCGCACAAGAGTCAGATACATGAACATCCTTTCTATATAAACCCGAGGTGTTGCACCGACTATGTGACAACAACTCACTAATTCTAAGTGCTGCGAAGAAACAAATCACAAAAGCTGCACGAAATAAACATAACTCAAAATTATTAAAACAAACTTCACTCAACATAAACCATAACCTTTCTAAGAGATTCACGGATATAGGCCTGCGGCGATCAGGCACAACACAACCTTTTTTACAACCCTTTAGTGCCTGCCGAACCGCAAATATGCTTAATAGAGACTCCTCACCATATAATTTTAAGAAAAAAGAGATTCCACAAAATGTTTTATACAAAAAATTATAACGATAACCTAAACCAACATAAAAATTCAAAAAACCAAGTGCTGTAGACACATCACACTTGTGGGGAACCAGATTCCTGGAGTCACAAAATTGATTCCAAGCCAACCAAGCAGCCGAGTATGCCTTCCAAGTCCCTGATGCAATAGAATTTTTAATGGAAGCTGCTACTAATCCAAAATTGCCTCCCATAACTGGGACGGACATGCAGTCAAAAGGGGGTCCATCTTTCCTGAACTCTTCCTGAATTCCTCTAACCGCTGAGAAGAGAGGCAAAGAACGGAAGCATTATTGCACTCAGAAGCAAAACGAGCCTTCAACCAAATATTCCACCTCAAACACAAAAGAACCAATTTTCGCAATACACCACCTAGAAACCTACACTTCACCACCAAGGTGTTCAAAGCAAAAACCAAACCTTGACAATGCGATATGAGTATAATCCTCTTATTCGCTAGTTCCTTACCCCAAATATGCACTGAAACAAAAACCGGAAAAAGCTCCAATAACACCTGCTTCTCCAGCAAACCTTCCGACAACCAAGATGAAGGCCATGAAGAAAAGCACAGTGTGTACGAAAAATCGTACCGAACCCCACTTCCTTAGACACCCCTGTAAACCAAAGGAGATCCTGAGACAACATAAAATCCTGCTGAACGCAGCTAATTCCGTTAAAACTTTCTAAAAATTCATACCAAATTCTTAAATCCTTCCTCATCTCACACGAAATTCTAATGTGTGAACCGGAACACCTAACACCCTTAGTTGCATCATACAAACGTCTTGAAAACACTCTCCCCATTGGCAAAATTCTTAGTGCAAAGTTCAAACCACCCAGCAGAGATTGGAGCTCTCGCAGGGTACACTTTTTCTTCACTAAAAAACTCGCAATACAGCCTTTTAACTTCATAATCTTCTGGCCAGGGAGCCTCAATTCCATTTTTTGTGAATCCAAAACAATCCCTAAAAACTCAAGCTCCGTACAAGGGAAAACTGTTTTATCATGAGCTAACGGAACCCCAAAAAACTTCATCAAACCCAAAAATTTATTTAGCAACTGCAAACAACGTCCTGACCTACCAACAAAAAGGAAATCGTCCAAATAATGTAACATACCCCCCTCTGAAAACCCCTCTTGAACTGCCCAATGCAAAAACGTGGAAAAGGACTCAAAATAATAACATGATAAAGAAAAACCCATAGGGAGGCACCTGTCAAAATAAAAAGAGCCCTCAAAACAAAAACCCAAAGAATTAAAACCCAAGGGGTTAATTGGCAGAAGCCGGAAGGCAGACTTAATATCAGATTTGGCCAGGAAACAATCCGGGCCAAATTTCCGTAGCAAATCGACAGCCTCATCAAAGGATGTGTAACTCACCGAAGATGCATTAGGATCAATAGCATCGTTCAGTGAGCTACCTGTTGGATAAGACAGATGATGTATGATCCTAAAAGAATTAACCTCCTTCTTGGGGACCACCCCCGAAGGTGAAATCCTAAAATTTGTAAACGGAGGAAATTCAAAAGGACCAGACACCCTGCCTCACAACAGCTCTTTTTCAATATGTGCCCTAACAACCTCCTTATGGCTATCAACTGATTGTAAATTCTTACCGTGTTTCCCCGAAAGTAGGACCCCCCCGAAAGTAAGGCAGGGTGGGGGTTTCGGGGGGGTCCGCCAATGTAGGGCACCCCCCGATTGTAAGGCAGGGTAGCGGGGGGGCCGGGGAATGTAAGGCCGCCTATGGGTGGGGGTCCCTGGGGAAAGTACAGGAACTTACCGCTGCCGCTGTTCCCTCGCTCCATCCAGGCCTTCTCCAGTCTCGTGCCACCCGTGGTCCGCCTCCGGTGAATGGCCCCTGCAAGGCTCCCTGCTGGCCATCAGCTCGAGCTGCGATTGGCCAGTCAGCTGGCTCGCAGCTGATTGGCCCTCAGCTCGAGCTGCGATTGGCCAGTCAGCCGGCTCGCAGCTGATTGGCCCTCAGCTCGAGCTGCGATTGGCCAGTCAGCCGGCTCGCAGCTGATTGGCCCTCAGCTCGAGCTGCGATTGGCCAGTCAGCCGGCTCGCAGCTGATTGGCCCTCAGCTCGAGCTGCGATTGGCCAGTCAGCCGGCTCGCAGCTGATTGGCCGAAATCAGCCGCGACGTCACCGCCTGCAGCTGATTGGCCGAAATCAGCCGCGACGTCACCGCCTGCAGGCTCGCTCCGATTACGGTAAGTTCCGAAACTCTGTGTGTGTGTGTGTGTGTGTGTGTGTGTGTGTGTAAGGTATGTGTATGGGTGCCGTATGGGGCTCTGTATGTGTCAGTGTGTGTGTGTGTGTGTGTGTGTGTGTGTGTGTGTGTACGGTACCGGTACGATATGTGTGTGGGTGCCGTGTGGGGCTGTACCGGTACCGTATGTGTCAGTGTGTGTGGTGGCAGAGTGGGGGGCAGAACCACTGTATGGGGAGGCTGCAGGGGGGAGGATGGGGTGGATGCCGGATCTCAAACAATGGGGAGGCTGCAGGGGGGAGGAAGGGGTGGATGCCGGATCTCAAACAATGGGGAGGCTGCAGGGGGGAGGATTGTCATTTTTTTTCCAATGTAAGGCCTCCCCCGAAAGTAAGGCAGGGTGGGACTTTTGGGGGTAAAATTAATGTAAGACAGGGCCTTACTTTCGGGGAAACACGGTAGTTACATTATAACCTATACCTTCAAAAGAAGGTACAGGAAAACCAGCCTGAAACCCACTACGAACCAGAGCTGCCTTCGGCCTGTCTGGAAAACGGTCTAGCCACGGGAGCATTCCTTCCAGGCTCACTGGAGTCTGAGCCTTTGAAAAACTGCTCCCTAACACCAGATGGCTGTACCGTGGACTGACCATGCTTTTTAAAACATTTAAACAAGGGGTGAGCCCCGCCACAAAACGAGCTCTCATGGCGAAAGCGACAGGTACCCTGCCACTTGCATGAGGACTCATTGAATGCAAAGCACACCCCCCTTTTTGAATTTACATTCACCTGCTGTCTGTGAGGGTTCTGTCGCTGAGGCAGCATTAAATTCAGCCATAACCCGACATCTTTAACACCCCACTTGACAGCAGGGTGAACAGCCAATTTCTGTCTGAAAGACTCATCGTAATTCATCCATGCTAAGCCACCGAAATTACGATAAGCCTCCAGAATACAATCTTGGTGTTGAAACAAACCACTACATAATTTAGGAAACTTCTCCCCAAGAACTGCAGCATAAATGGAGAAAGCCTGTAACCATGAATAAAATGATTTAAAATTTTTCTTTCGTTCTGACTCAACCTCTTGTTTTCCATCAGGTTTCTCCACTTTATGCTGCAATTCCCTAGCAACCGGTAACAGAGAAAAGATATCTACATACTCTTGTCTCCAAATCTTTTCCTTAATGGAAGCACTGAGATGAAAAACCCAAAGGGGAAACATCACATGTCAGTGCTTCCTTTAAATGAGACTCTGCCACCCCAGGGAACCTGTCCTGAATAGAAACTTCCGCAACAGGTGCCTGGGGAAGCACTACATGCCCCCCAAGCAGCTCTGACAAAGTCCTAATGACCATGTCCTTTACACAATTAATATTGGGTGCTCCAGCAAGGGGGCTCTCACCATGTCCTCCGCTCCCAGGTCCATCCAACGTGCTGTACTGGGGTCGACGACCTCCGCTCGCTGCGACGTCCTCTTCGGATTCTTCGGTCGAGCTCCAGACCTGCGTCGCCGCCGCCAAAACCCCAGCTGAGCTCTTTTGCAATGGGGCCGGCGGCGCGTGCAGGCCCTTGAGCGACCCAGGATCTCCGCTATACCCGGCCACAACAGCCGGAGCGGAACTCCCGGCGGCGACTTCCGGGATAACCGCCCGCCGGGCATTCTGGGAGTCGCGCCCCGATGACGCGGCCAAATTTCGTCGGCTTCTTGGGCGGTCTCGCGATGCTCCGGACCCTCCTCTCGCCGGAACTCCCGCCTCTCGCGATGTCTCCGACGCCTTCCTCTCCGCGCCGCGCCGACCGCGAGCAGATGCCGACCTCTTCCTCTCTCCGCCGGACCGCTGGGAACAGGATGCAGGCGGTGAGTAGACGTCGCTCTTCTTCCTCTTCTTCCGCAGGGATCTCCGGACATCTTCTCCATCTCCGGGCCGCAGAAGCTCTTCCCTCCTCACAGGAACGCCGGCGGGATCCGGAGCTGGATCCAGGACCACTTCGGCGGCTTCGTTCACCGGCGCCAGGCACCTCTTCAGCCACTCCTCGCCGTCCACTGCGCCGACCCGAGCCATCATCTTCTCCAGGAGGGACTCCATCTGGATTCTTCTTTCTTCACAGCTGGAAACTGACACAGCTGGCTCACAGCTGACTCCTTATAAAGGCAAGTCTCCTGCATATTTACCTCTGTCCACCAATGACAGACTTTAAAATTGGCGCGCAGCAGGCTGACCAATCACACAGCCTGCTCGCGTTACTCACAGGGGGCAGATTAACCCCATAAATTCCCATCATAACTACTTCCATTACCACCACGCAGCAGGCTGACCAATCACAGCAGCCTGCTCGTGTTACCACATGAAGGGAATTAACCCTTCATTCCCCATACTGAATTTGGCACCGCTGAATGCCACAACTTAAACTTGAAATACCTATAAACATAATGTCAGGGGGCCCATGCCACCATGTAATCACCAGGCTATACGCTGCTGGTGATTATACATCTGTAGACAGTTATTAAAGGAATCTGTCAACAGGTTTTTGCGATCTCATCTGAGAGCAGCTTGATGTAGGCAAAGAGACTCTGAATCCAATGAGTTGTCACTTAGTTTACTGGCTGTAGCCATTCTGATGTAATCAGAGGTTTTAGATTTAGTAAAGCAGCAGAGCTGAGAACTGTCCCTGCCCACACCAGGCACTCAATAGAGATTGTACATTGACAGTGAGGTGTCAATCACTGCAGGGGACGTGCCGGACTGCCATGTCTGTGACATTGTAGTCTTGCAATGATAAGGGTCCTTATGCTTAAACAAACATAGAAAATAAACAACATATACTTTGACAAGACAGGCAGCCCTGAATTTCCTGTTTTAACCCTTTTAGCTTTTTGTCTTCAGATTATATAGCAAAAACCTGCTGACAGATTCCCTTTTATAGTGTATAGTAGGCATGAAAACAATCTATAAAGCAATTATAGTGCAAAACTTTCGATATCAAACATTTGCCTGTATCCTTAAACTATAGTAACCCTACATAATACATTTCGTTTGGTGAGTTTTTAACCCTAACATTTGAAAGCCAATACCAGAAATGGAACAATGAAAAGAAAAGTATAATAGAAACACGTCACCACTTGTGCATTTTTTACCCACTCCTGGTTTTGGCTACAAATACTGAGGTAAAAAACTCACCAAATACTCAATGTGTGCACTTGGGCTAACATGCTGCCTTAAAGCACACCAGTCACCAGGATTTTCCTATATAAGCTAAAGTCAGTGCTATACTGGAACTATCATGCTGATTCTATGCATACCTTTAGTTGTCAGATTGGATGTATAGGTTTTTTCAATACAGACAAGTAAAGCTTACAGAAATGTACAGCTTTTTGATTGGCAGCAGCTGCCGAATAGCTAATAGGTGGGTCAGGCTTTGTTATCTATTCCCGCCTATGTCTGCTGCCTGGCCTCTGTAGATGCTAGACTGTATGGGCTGAAGGTTGAACTAGATGGATCTATGTCTTTTTTCAACCTATGTAACACGACCCTGTCACGTGATAGAAATAACTCATATCTGGAAGTAGCCCATACAGTGTAGCATCTACAGAGGCCAGGCAGCAGACAGAGGCAGGATTAGATAGCAAAACCCGACCCACATATTAGCTATTCAGTAGCTGCTGCCAATCAAAAAGCTGTACATTTCTGAAACTTTACTTGCTTGTATTTCAAAACCTATACATCCAATCTAACCACTGAAGGTACAGTATGTATAGACTCACGCTGACAGTGCCAGTATATGTGACGCCCTGGCAAAACTAGGGTGTCACAGACCTGCAGAAATCCAGCAACGTGCAGGTCATCCTCCTCCTTGGTAACCTGATCCCACACCAGTGCAGCAGGACAGACCCCCCCCCCCCAGTGTAAGAGCAAAACAGAGCAGGAGGGGAGGGGCTGGAGCAGAGTGAGTTTGGAGTGTGAAGAGAGCAGACCAGGGGAGGATAGCTCCTGGCTGCTATAAGGAAGGGAAGTGTGAGGAAGGGGCCCGAGGTGGCCGGGGCAGGGTAGTGGCCCGCCGGCATCAAGGGGCGACCCGGATCACTGCAGGGGGAGTGGGCTCCCCGTTCCCGACTGAGGAAGGAGAAAGAAGCGTCTGCGAACAGGATCCTGCTGTACTGCGTGTGGGACCCCAAACACCCTCCGCACCGAAGGCTGTGGACTCCGGCAGTTTCTAGTTTACCAGTGACTCTGTGTGGTTTACTTGTGAGTACAATAGTGCCATCAGGCACCGCAGCACTGCGCCCAGCAGCCCTCCTCCCCGGGACCACCAACCCCTAACCACGGAGGGGACAACATCCTAGCTGCTTCCTACCATCGCTCCCGGGATCCCCCCTCATCAGCAGCGGTGGTGCCCATTATCACCACGACCCGTGGGTGGCGTCACGAACTATCTCCCCAAACAAACCACCCACCTTTTCACTCGTGGGCAAGGAGCGCTGCTCGAGTCCCCGGGTCCGGCCCACCGCTCGAGCCACCGAGCAGCAGCAGCCCCGGACCCGAGTGTAGCGAGCGCGGCCCCTCCGCCCGCGACATATAGCACTGGCTTTAGGTTATATACGAAAATCCTGGTGATTGGTGCGTTTTAAAATTAGACTGTTTTTCCTGGTGACATGTTTCCTTTAAATGTATTTACATCATTGCAGGCTGAAAGAAAAAGATGATATTCAGATATGACGGCACAGCACATTGAGTCTAAGATAAGAGAAACCATATTATAGTTCCCACACTAATCTGTTACCCGTTCTCCAGTACTGCCTCGCTGTGATTCTGCATTACATGGCTGGAAATCTGGGTATTGTGTTTTATGCCCCATGTGTTACATTTTACATCTTCCCACAGCTGTTGTTCTCAGCTGTTAGTTTCTGGAGTAGATTGTTAGCACACATGGCATCTTAGTCATCTCAAGCAGATCATTTCTGTGCAAAAGAGACAATATATAATAAAAGACCTTATTTACCCAAATAACTCACCATTTCTCTCACATTTCTATTTACATGGATCCTTGAAATCCAACAAAAAAATTGCTTTGTATTTAGATACATTTACGGAAATTAAATGGAATCTGTCACCAGGTTTTTGAAACCTCATCTGACAGCAGCATGATGTAGAGACCGAGACCCTGATTCCAGCAATGTATCACATACAGGGCTACTTGCTGTAGTGTTAATAATCTCCTATTCATAAAATGGTCATCACTAGAAAATGGGTAAACCTGCTGCCGTGTAATCCTTCATATCCATAAGCTCTGTATAACTTCAGCCCACCACTGATTGTAGCTTTCTGTGTACTGTGAGACTGTGACCGGGGTTATCTATGACGGCCGGTATGTCTCGCCCCGGTTGTGCTCACTCCATGATAGAAAGCAACTCCACTCCAGGGTTAATGCTGTTTCCCTACAGGCTGAAGGAAGGGTTAAAAGGAAACAGGAACAAGGGCAGGTGTGCTGGGTGTGAGGGAGTGAACGCAACTCCCTGAGTTCTCTGCCGGAGAGGCACATATGTACTGTTGTGGACTTTTGTTTGGATATTAAACCGTGATCTGTGACCCTTGGTGCCTGGATTCCGTGTCTTCTGCTGCGCAGCCGACCACGCTACCTCACATATGGTGGAGAATCGGCGGGCAGATCAGCCCGGTGAGGTGTAGCTTCCATTTCTGGTGACCCGGTAGCACATGTCCTGGATTCAAGCGGCTATACTACAGCCCAAACCCGGCGACGCTATGGAGGAAATACTAAAGCAGCAGCAACAGATCAATGCACACCTGCTCCGGTCGTTGGATCATCAGCAGCACTCTTTGAAATTGCAGGAACAAAGGCACCAAGAACAGATGGTTCTCCTGGCCAAGTCGATCCGTGCCGGACCGGCAGCAACAACCCCGGGACCGGGTGACAACGGCAGCGTCCGGAAAGCGGTGAGACAAGCGTTGCAAAAGATGACCCCGGGGGATGATGTGGAAGCGTTCCTGGCGGTGTTTGAGCGGGTGGCCGAGCGGGAAAAGCTGCCGACCCCCCAGTGGGCTGAGGTATTGTCGCCCTATCTGACGGGGGAGCCCCAAAAAGTGTACCTGGACCTCTGTACCGAGGACGCCTTAGAATATGCGACCCTGAAAGCCGAAATACTTGCTCAGATGGGGGTGAATACCTATGTACGGGCTCAGCGGGTAAATCAGTGGTTCTATGAGGAAGTCAAACCCGTACGCTCCCAGGCCTATGACTTGTTGCATCTCGTAAAGAAGTGGTTGCAGCCTGACACTCTGAGCCCGGCGCAAATGGTGGAAAAGGTAGTAGTTGATCGTTTTGTACGCACTTTACCCGTCACCATTCAACGGTGGGTAGGACAGGGCGACCCAAGTACCCTGGACCAATTAGTGGGCCTGGTAGAACGGCATGTGGCTACGCAGGACTTGATACGGGACACTGAGACTTTGCGTACCGCTCGTCGGTCTGGCCCCTCCAAGCCTAGGGCCAAGGACCCACCGCTGACACCGGGGCAGGAGTCCGCTACCGTCCCGTCTGAGGCCGCGCTCTCCGTCCCTGAGGTCCGGAAGGCTATATACCCTAAACGACAACTCGTCAAGGGGGTTTCCTTCCCTATTAGATGTTGGCGGTGCCAGCAGGTGGGACATATGGAAGCCCAGTGTCCACTCACCACGGAGCCCATGGATTGTGGGGTTACCCGGCGGGGTTCAATGTATGCTCAGGTGGTGTGTACCGCTGACCTGGTCTCCCCAGAAACTGAGCCCCACTTGTGCCAAATACAGGTGAATGGATGTCCGGTTACAGGCTTGTTGGATTCCGGAAGCTTAGTGACCCTTGTGCGATCAACCTTGAGGGCTAAAGTAAAGGCCACAGGACGTACCGTTGGGGGTGGTTTGCATACATGGGGACCGCCGATACTATCCCACGGGGATTGTCACCATCACAGCACCTTGCGGTCAGGTGCAACATGAGGTGGGACTTATTAACACTCTTCCCTATGACGTGATCCTAGGAAGGGATCTGCCCTATTTTTGGACTTTATGGAAGGGACCTCCTAAGTCCCCTCAGTTATTGGTCAGTCCGGGACCTGAGCCCTACAATCCTGAATCCGGGACGCCTGCCGTAGGGGTCCCCATGATAGGGACAGATTGTGAACCCGATAGGTCGCCCCTAGAGGTATTGGCAGGAGAGGCTGAGACGGTCGAGCCCATCCCGGAGTTGGAGGCGTCCCCGGATACGTTTGGGACAGCTCAACTCCAGGACCCTTCATTAATACATGCCCGGAGTCGGGTGACAGTAGTTGACGGGGTGGCACAGCTGCCCGGTGCCCAGGTAAGGTACCCCCATTTCGCTCTTAAGCAGGATTTACTCTACCGGGTAGATGAAATATGGGGCGTGGGGGTAGAACAGTTGGTGGTGCCCCAGCCGTATCGCCGGCGGGTCCTCGACTTAGCTCATAAACACCTGATGAGTGGCCACCTAGGGGTCAAGAAAACGCAGGAGTGAATATTGCAAAGGTTCTATTGGCCTGGGGTCTTTGGGGAGGTAAAACGGTTCTGCGAAACCTGCCCGGAGTGTCAGCTTACCGCACCCCTGACCCACTTTCGCAGTCCGTTGGTACCGTTACCCATTATAGAAGTCCCTTTTGAACGGATAGGGATGGATCTGGTGGGGCCCCTCGTAAAGTCCGCTCGAGGGCACCAACACATCCTAGTGATCGTTGACTATGCCACCCGGTATCCAGAGGCGATACCTCTCAGACATACTGCGGCGAAGCTTATAGCTCGGGAGTTGTTTGCTGTGTTCTGCCGGGTGGGGTTGCCCAAGGAGATCCTTACGGATCAGGGGACCCCATTCATGTCTAAAGTAACCAAAGAGCTATGCCGGCTACTCCAGATCAAGCAGTTGCGTACGTCTGTGTATCATCCTCAGACGGATGGGTTAGTAGAACGATTCAATAAAACCCTGAAAACCATGCTCAAAAGGGTGATTTACAAAGACGGGAAAGACTGGGATATGATGCTTCCCTATTTGATGTTTGCCATACGAGAGGTGCCACAGGCATCCACGGGGTTTTCGCCTTTTGAATTGTTATACGGGCGACATCCCCGGGGATTGTTGGACCTGGCAAAGGAAACATGGGAGCAAGAGCCCACCCCCCATAAAAGCGTGATTGAACACATTTTAGGAATGCAGAACCGCATAAGCGCGGTCATGCCAATTGTGAAGGAGCATTTACAGGAGGCTCAGGCCGCGCAAAGCGGCCGCTACAATAGACAAGCCACCGTGCGGACCTTTAAACCCGGGGATCGGGTGTTGGTTTTAATCCCCACGGCGGAGAGTAAATTCCTGGCTCAGTGGCAAGGCCCCTACGAGATAAAGGAAAGAGTCGGGGTGGTCAACTATAAAGTATTGCAGCCCGGTAGGTGGAAACCTGAACAAATATACCATATCAACCTATTAAAACCTTGGCAGGAACGGGAAAGCCTGATGGTTGTTTTCTCCCCATCTCCCTCCTCTTCGGGTCGTTCACATCCGGCTCCAGCGACCTCCGGAGAGGACGAACCGGAAGTAAGGATTGGAGAAGCCCTCACCAAGCAACAGAGGCGAGAGGCCAGACGGCTGGTTCAGCAGAACCCCGATGTCTTCTCCGAGCTGCCTGGTAGGACCAGTCTGATACGACATGACATTGTCACCGAGCCTCACCTGAAGGTACGCCTGAAGTCATACCGGGTGCCGGAGGCTCGAAGACAAGCCATATCAGAGGAAGTGAAGACAATGCTACGCCTGGGGGTCATCGAAAAATCCCGGAGTGAATGGGCTAGTCCCATTGTCCTAATACCAAAACCCGATGGCTCCTTAAGGTTCTGCAATGACTTTAGGAGATTGAACGAAATATCCAAGTTCGATCTCTACCCCATGCCCCGGGTGGATGAGCTGATTGATAGGCTGGGACAGGCGCGATATTTCACCACGCTCGACCTGACCAAGGGGTACTGGCAGGTGCCACTGACGAAGTCCACCAAGGAGAAAACCGCTTTTGTTACGCCGGAGGGTCTCTTCCACTATGTTATGTTGTCTTGCCTTTTGGGTTACATGGCGCTCCGGCCACGTTCCAGAGGTTGATGGACTTGGTGCTGGAACCCCACCAGGCGTATGCATCAGCATACCTTGATGACATCATTATTTACAGCTCTGAGTGGCAGACCCACTTGGAACAGGTACAAGCGGTGGTGAACGCGCTCCGAACAGCCGGATTGACAGCCAATCCCAAGAAATGTGCGTTGGGGCTCACGGAAGCCCGCTACTTGGGCTACGTAATAGGCCAAGGAGTGATTAAGCCCCAAATTAACAAAGTTGAGGCGATCCAGAAGTGGCCTAGACCCCTGACCACGAAGCAGGTTAGGGCCTTCCTGGGTATCGTGGGGTATTACAGGAGGTTTGTAAAAGATTTTGCGGGACTATCAGCCCCCTTGACGGACCTTCTCAAAGGCAAGAAGTCCGTCATGGTGCGCTGGACTCCGCAGGCCGAGGACTCCTTCCGGGCCTTGAAGGGGGTCCTGTGCGGACAGCCCGTTCTTGTCAACCCTGATTTCCGGAAGGAGTTCATAGTACAGACTGACGCCTCGGAGGTCGGCCTGGGTGCAGTGCTGTCTCAGGTAGTTCAGGGGGAGGAACACCCCGTCACCTTCTTAAGTAGGAAGCTCACCCCTCCCGAGTGGAATTATAGCGTAGTGGAGAAGGAGTGCCTGGCGATCAAGTGGGCCTTGGAGTCCTTACGCTATTACCTGCTGGGGCGGCAGTTTCGCTTGGTGACGGATCACTCTCCGCTGGTCTGGATGAGGTCCGCCAAGGAACGGAATGCCCGGGTTACCCGGTGGTTCCTTTCTCTGCAGAACGTCCGGTTTACGGTTGAACACCGGGCCTGTAGGTTGCAGGGCAACGCCGATGCCTTGTCCCGCGGCCCGTGTTTGATGGCGGGAGTTCAACCCCGCACGCTTGAACTGAGGGGGGGGGTATGTGAGACTGTGACCGGGGTTATCTATGACGGCCGGTATGTCTCGCCCCGGTTGTGCTCACTCCATGATAGAAAGCAACTCCACTCCAGGGTTAATGCTGTTTCCCTACAGGCTGAAGGAAGGGTTAAAAGGAAACAGGAACAAGGGCAGGTGTGCCGGGTGTGAGGGAGTGAACACAACTCCCTGAGTTCTCTGCCGGAGAGGCACATGTGTACTGTTGTGGACTTTTGTTTGGATATTAAACCGTGTGCTGTGACCCTTGGTGCCTGGATCCCGTGTCTTCTGCTGCGCAGCCGACCACGCTACCTCACAGTACATAGGCAGAAAGCTGCCAATCAGTGGTCTGGGCGGAGTTATACAGAGTTCAACATTCAGAAACAGGTCTCAATGCAGCACAGAAAACAGTGATTTTATTAAAATTGTAGCAAGCAATAAAGTGATAACTGGAATCAGGGACTCTGCCCCAACATTGTGCTGCTCTCAGGGTAGAAAAAGCCTTGTGACAATTTCCCTTTAATTTTGCTGATGAATGTTTTGCATTTTACAGTCATGCTATGATGTCTGGTTCTAATAAGTTGTATCCTAAGTCAAGGATGACTCGCATTCATCCAGTATTCAAATATTTTCGGGGCTGTCCAGGATACTTTTTTTTTTTCATAAAAGCAGTAATGATTTAAAAAAAAAAAATATATATATAAATAAGTTAAAAAAGTACTTGTTGAAACTTCTGCTGTGGTGGTCTCTGCCTGCTTTAATTTACTTTGCTGATCCTACAGGTATCAATACTGAGGCCAGTGATTGGCTGCAGAGGTCACGTGGGTTCTCAGCATGTGATTAGCTGCAGGATTATAAAGAAAGCCTGGGGGGTAACACAGGAGCAGCAGAATGGGACTGCCACAGATTTAAATGGGTGAGAATGAGTAATGTTTGTCTTTTTTATATGTATAAATAGTGATGTGCGAATTTATTCGGCACTATTCGTTACTCGCACGAATATTAAGGTATTCGGGATATTCGTTAATCCTTGAGTATTTTGGAATTCCCCTCATGAGTTTAAAGTCCCTTCCCTGCATGTTTAACGAAACATTAAACGTTCATGGATTGCCTGCCAATCACATTAATGGCATAGCCATCTTTGCTACTGGCAACACTGTGATTGGATAGCGCAGTGAAAAAAAAGAAATAAAAAAAACGATGTGCGGTCCACTCGCTATTTGTGATAACCAGCGCAGGTAAAGTAGAGAGCTGTGGGCTGCAGCCCCCAGCTGTTTGCTTTATTTTGGATGGTTATCAAAATAGAGGCTCCTTTATAACATTTTTTTTTTTTTAAATTATTGAAATAATAAAAAAACAACATTCGTTCCTGCCCATATTTGATAACCAGCGCATATAAAGCAGCCAGCTGAGGACTGGTAATTTCAGGCTGGGAAGGTCCGTTGTTCTTGGGCCCACACCAGCCTAACAAAAGCAGCTCACAACCACAACACAATTGGCACATCCATTACATGCAATAATTGTGGCGCTTTACTAGGCTCATCCCAATTAAACTGATGCAATGCAAAATCACAGCTGACATCGACCCCGATTGTCAGGCGCTCCTCACCAGCGATGCTGTCACAATTCCTATAGCGTGGCTTTCCAGAGCGGTATACTTTGCATCCACAACTCTATGCATGTCTGATGAAGGTCATAAATAGACCAAAATGTTACTGTTATGCACAAGACTAGTTGGACTACTGCAATAAAAACTTTTTTTTGTTTCATACCTTACTTTTGAGTGCAGGATCCTTTCCCTCTGTGTGCATGTAGGGGTAGTCGCGGGAGAGGACAGCCACCTCCACAGAGCCGGGGGAAAGGGATTGGTTGCGGTGATTCTGTATGGGTGTGTGGTCTATGTGTATGCAAGCTGTACCTGTGACTAGGCCTTTATGCAAACCAGGATTTTATCCACTGATGAGCCATTGATACAGACTTGGGATTCTTGTTAAACAGTCTTTTACTAAAAGTTACGCACAGTACAGTCATGGCCAGAAGTTTTGAGAATGCTAGAAATATTAATTTTTACAAAGTCTACAGCTTAAGTTTTGATAATGGCAATTTGCATATACTCCAGAATGTCATAAAGAGTGATCAGCTTAACAGCAATTACTTGCAAAGTCAATATTGGCTAAGAAAATGAACTTTAACCCCCAAAACACGTTTCAACATCATTGCATTCCTGCCTTAAAAGGAGCAGCTAACATTGTTTTAGTGATTGTTCCATTAACACAGGTGTGGGTGTTGATGAGGACAGGGCTGGCGATCAATCAGTCATGATTAAGTAAAAATGACACCATTGGACACTTTAAAAGGAGGCTGGTGCTTGGTATCATATTTTCTCTTCAGTTAACCATGGTTATCTCTAAACAAACACGTGCAGCCATCATTGCTCTGCACAAAAATGGCCTAACAGGGAAGAGTATCACAGCTACAAAGATTGCACCTCAGTCAACAATCTATCACATCATCAAGAACTTCAAGGAGAGAGCTTCCATTGTTGCCAAAAAGGCTCCTGGGCGCCCAGAAAGGACCAGCAAATGCCAGGACCGTATCTTAAAACTGTTTCAGCTGAGGGATCGGACTACCAGCAGTGCCGAGCTAGCTCAGCAATAGCAGCAGGCTGGTGTGAGTGCTTCTGCACGCACTGTGAGGCGGAGACTCTTTGAGCAAGGCCTGGTTTCAAGGAGGGCAGCAAAGAAGCCACTTCTCTCCAGAAAAAACATCAGGGACCGACTGATATTCTGCAAAAGGTACAGGGAGTGGACTGCTGAGGACTGGGGTAAAGTCATTTTCTCAGATGAATCCCCTTTTGAATTGTTTGGGACATCTGGAAAACAGCATATTAGGAGAAGAAGAGGTGAGCGCTACCACCAGTCTTGTCTCATGCCAACTGTTAAGCATCCTGAAACGATTCATGTGTGGGGTTGCTTCTCAGCCAAGGGAATCGGCTCACTCACAGTCTTGCCTAAAAACACAGCCATGAATAAAGAATGGTAGCAGAATGTCCTCCAAGAGCAACTTCTCCCAACTGTCCAAGAGCAGTTTGGCGCCCAACAATGCCTTTTCCAGCATGATGGAGCACCTTGCCATAAAGCAAAGGTGATCACTAAATGGCTCATGGAACAAAACATAGAGATTTTGGGTCCATGGCCTAGAAACTCCCCAGATCTTAATCCCATTGAGAACTTGTGGGCAATCATCAAGAGACGGGTGGACAAAGAAAAACCAACAAATTTTGGCAAAATGCAAGCATTGCTTATGCAAGAATGGACAGCTATCAGTCAGGATTTGGTCCAGAAGTTGATTGAGAGTATGCCAGGAAGAATTGCAGAGGTCCTGAAGAAGAAGGGTCAACACTGCAAATATTGACTTGCTGCATTAACTCATTCTAACTGTCAATATAACCTTTTGGTACTCATAATATGATTGCAATTATATTTCTGTATGTGATGTAAACATCAGACAAACACAATTAAAAACCAGAGGGCAACATATCATGTGAAAATATAATTTTGGAGTCATTCTCAAAACCTTTGGCCATGACTGTACGTTCAGCACACAGATACTGCGGACACAACACTTGAATAAATTCTTTACAACACATTTTATGCACCGTTTTACTTGAGGCTGCTGAATCATTTCTGGTACTACCATTACTGTTCTTCCGTCATCATCCTCGCTTTTTGGCACCATAGTTTCTCATGATAAAGTCATGTAGTCCTCCCTGTCCAGTGTCTCACCCCACCCACAGGGACCCGTTCTCTATAATGGTGTCGACCTGCGTCTGACTCACCTTGTCTACCGTATCTCCTGTGCTGACCTGTTCGCTCAGGTCTATGCCAAGTCTCCACTTGAAGACTAGTACCACTAGAGTCAGTCCACTGACAGGGGAACCTCTGTAGAGTTCAGGCCTAGTACTCACAACTATAGGACAGCGGTGAGCCTCTACCCGTTCCCAACTGGAATCCTTCCCGGGGCTCTGTTTCCAATTTGTCCTTGAGGGTCATGTCACAAATGTCATAAGCATGCACTTGCGTTATGAGTATAATAAAAGTCAATAGAAAACTTGCTGAAATGGATGGAAACAGCGCTCAAATGGAATGGGAACAGTATGGAGAAAATGCCTGGACACATCTCTGGGAACAATTTGTCCTAGTATTCCGACACTTTTTTTTTTTTACCAAATTTTTATTTATTTTCTTGCAATGCTAAAATAGGGTACGGAATGAAGAAAATTAAGGGTCAACAAATGAAAATAGCAAATAACATAGTCTCTACAATTTATCAACCAAATATCTGTCACTGTCATCAAATTTGCTCCTTCCCCTTCTTCGTCAATGTATATTTCCATTATTCAGTCTCCTCTACCCCCCTTCAGCATTCCTTTATAACTTGTTACAAACATTACTTATTAACACTATCCCTCCCATTCCCTCCCCCTCCCCTCTCCATGCGACACGACCCAGACTCTAGCCAGCTATACTTTTAGCTCGCACAGGGACCCTGACATATCTTCCTTCATGTACCATTCCGTAGACATAAATGTGGACATTATTTGTATTATTTCTTCTCTAGAACATATAACGCTTATGAACTTTCTCCATTTACTAAAAAATTTTGCTGTCATCCTTTCTTTACATCTCTCCACCATCACCTTCTCCAACATGAGCGTTTTTTCCAATTGATTAACAAGTTCTTCTTTAGTTGGTATTTCCTTCACCAGCCACTTCTGAAGAATAGCCCTTTTACTTATCATTGCTATATCATGGAAAAGATTCGGTAACTTGTCTCCCCCTTTCTCTCCCTACTCCCGATGCTGATAGTGAAATAACTAGACCATTGGATCCAACTCCACATTTCTATTCCAGATTTTCCTCACTACCCCCTGGACTTGTTTCCAAAATCTTTCAATCCTCTCGCATTGCCATATCCCATGATATAGATCTGTTTTTTCCGTACCACAATTTGGACAACTCATCATCTTATCTGGATGTCTTGCAATCAATATATTAAATCCATAAATAGCTCTATGTATGATCCTGAATTGGGTATCTCTTAAGTTCTCATTCACAATCTTCTTCCTCATCACCATCCAACCATTCAAAATCTTCTCCTCCCCCTCTTGATCTCCCAACTGCCTTGCCCCCACCCTTCCAACATTCTTCATTCCGACACTTTTATTTAGTGACAATAAAACATGCAAAACTGGGGGGGGGGGGCGGAGCCGGACATGGCTGAGTGAGGACGCTACTTGCTAGAGCTCCTCTAAATAATCCCCCATAGAACCGGTTTATTAGCCACAATGGGCAAATCGGCAGTAAAAAAGAACAAGCCCGGTAAGCCCAGCACCTCGGGGAAGCCTCCTGCACCCCAGGGCACCATCGGGGCTTATTTAACACGCTCCCGGGAGCCTGAGACCGGCTCACTGCCACAGAAAGAGCTGCGGCCTACAGGGCCTGAAAGAAGCCCTGCCATGGCGCCAATGAGGGCAGAAATCCAGGGGACCCAGAGAAGGGGTGAGGAGATGGAGATCCCCCGTGGCCCAGGAGGACCCTCCAATAGACCAACAGCAGCGGCAGGAGCTGATGTACCCCCCGCAACTGGGACGGCATTACCTCCAGCGGCGCCATTCCAAGATGGCGGCCGCGATCCTGGGATGCTAGCAGGCAGCCTAGGGCTGGAGGACGGGTCTCCCGCGGCTGCGGCCCTACCTGCATCACCCTCCGCTGTGCCTCTGCTGCGACCGGGCGGCTCCGGCGACCTGCCTGCAGCCGTACATCGTGAAGCTGAGAGTGCGGCGTGCGGGAGCGGGACGCATGGGTGCTCGGGCCCAGGAGATGACTCACCGCTGCGAGCCCGAGCACTGAAGAAGCAGACGACACAGGGAGAAGCTGCAGTTCTGACACCACCGCTCCTGTCCTCACAAGCAAGCGCAGGGACCAGAGGTGAGGAGGGAGCAGCAGCAAACCCTGCGGGCCGGCTGTACTACAGGAATCAGGTACAGGGCCCACAGGTGGACCTGGGGAGCGGGATGCACTCTAGTGGGGGGAACAACACCCCCAGTCACTCACCAAGAGCTACACAATGCTCAGGGGGAGCAGGCAATGGAGGAGGGCCACCTACATCTCAGATGGCTGCCAATGAGCCCTGGGGGACACCTCAGAGAGAAGCACATTCACCAGATACCTGGTCTACTGGGTCCTCTTGGGCTGAGAGTCCGACAGCCACAGTCAGGGACCTAGATGGGGGCCCATTAATCCCCGTGAATGGGGGACCCAGAATACTGGGGGCACCCCCAATACGTCTCACATCTGCACCACAAGTATGGGAAGGCATCAAAACCCCCCAGAACACGCAGACACTGACATATGGACCGGCCCTTCAGGACTCTTTTTACGCATACCCAAATATGTTTCACGCGGCCGCCTCGATGGGCGACGAGCGCCCGGCATCTCTGGCAGACCTACGATCTCTGTTACAAGCAATCCCCACCAAGAGTGACATTGCAGCTCTGGCTAATCAAGTGGTGGCGGAGTGCAAACAAGAATTTATCCAGCTGCGACAAGATCTCTCTTCACTTAGGGTACCTTCACACTTAGCGATGCAGCAGCGATCCGACCAGCGATCTGACCTGGTCAGGATCGCTGCTGCATCGCTACATGGTCGCTGGTGAGCTGTCAAACAGGCAGATCTCACCAGCGACTAGTGAACAGCCCCCAGCCAGCAGCGACGTGCAAGCGACGCTGCGCTTGCATGGAGCCGCCGTCTGGAAGCTGCGGAGACTGGTAACTAAGGTAAACATCGGGTATGGTTACCCGATGTTTACATTAGTTACCAGCGCACACCGCTTAGCTGTGTGTGCAGGGAGCAGGGAGCCGCGCACACTGAGCGCTGGCTCCTTGCTCTCCTAGCTACAGTACACATCGGGTTAATTAACCCGATGTGTAATGCAGCTACATGTGCAGAGAGCAGGGAGCCGCGCACACTGCTTAGCGCTGGCTCCTTGCTCTCCTAGCTGCTGTACACATCGGGTTAATTAACCCGATGTGTACAGCAGCTACATGTGCAGAGAGCCGGAGCCGGCAGCACAGGCAGCGTGAGAGCTGCAGAGGCTGGTAACTAAGGTAAATATCGGGTAACCACCTTGGTTACCCGATGTTTATCTTGGTTACAAGCTTACCTCAACTGTCAGACGCCGGCTCCTGCTACCTGCTCACTTCATTTGTCGCTCTCTCGCTGTCACACACAGCGATCTGTGTGTCACAGCGGGAGAGCGCCTTTGAAGAAAACGAACCAGGGCTGTGTGTAACGAGCAGCGATCTCGCAGCAGGGGCCAGATCGCTGCTCATTGTCACACACAGCGAGATCGCTAATGAGGTCACTGCTTCCTCACAAAAAGCGTGACTCAGCAGCGATCTCGGCAGTGAGCTCGCTGTGTGTGAAGCACCCCTTACTCACAGGGTTGATACCCTAACAGAGCAACAATCTGATTCTCAGGTGTCTATTCGATCTATCCAAGAAACTGCTGAAAACCAATCTAAGCAACTATTTGCCCTCCAGCAGCATGTGGATGACCTAGAGAACAGAAACAGACGAAACAATCTGCGGATTAGAGGTCTTCCGGAATCTATTGCCGCCCCTGATATCCCTGCTGCTCTTCGTTCCATCTTCAACAATTTGTTAAAGAGGCCACCAGGAGCTCCCCTTGAACTTGATAGAGCCCATAGGGCTCTACGCCCTCCGGATCCAGATGACTCCCGCCCAAGAGATATCGTATGCAGAGTACACTTTTTCGCTGTAAAAGAGGCCATTCTACAGGCAGCCAGGAGAAAACAGAACTTGTCATACAATGGCTCTACCTTTCGCATAATGCCTGATCTCTCACGACACACTCTGGCCCAACGTGCGACTCTTAAACCCCTCCTTGATGTCTTAAAAGAGAGAGGTCTGCCATTCCGGTGGGGATTTCCGTTTTCCCTATCGGTACAGAAGGACTCCCGATGGATGACCCTGCGTTCCCCAGAGGACCTCCCGGCTTTTATCAAGAGTCTGAATCTGCCTGCAATGTCTATTGCAGCCTGGCCGACTACACTACTCCAGCCATGGGTGCCCAGGGGACGGCCTACCTCCTCCAGACCACCTCAACCTCCTGAGTCCAGCAGGGGGTTGCCTTCGAGAGGAGAACTGGGTCGCAGAGCGGGCCGCCCGCGGTAGCTGATGCTGAGGATGCCAAAGGCTGAATACGCCTATATGACTTATACCTCTTATAGTAATGAGGCTCACGTGGCTTCCACATGTTACCCTCCAGTCTATTCATAGCCCGTATCACATAAGAATTTATTACCTTTACCGGTGTCTATGGTTATCCATAATGTTTTTCTTTCTTAGTATATATGGAGCTCTGCTCAGATATGTCTGACTTCCTTTTTCCCCAAATAGGTTGGGATCCTCTGTCCTGCCTAGATGAGGCGGATATGTTCCCTAGGAACGTTTGTTCGGATTTAGTTAAGTATGCTAGGCTTTTTTTGCCTGTTGTTCTCCTTGTTTTTTTCTCTCTCTTCCTCTTTTTCCCATTACTTCCTACTTTCCTTAAGTCTCCCCTTCTCCATATCTTCGGCGGCCGGGCTGAACGTGTCCGATTCTCTTTCTTAAATATCTCTAATGACCTATTCTCTTATAGATGGCGGACTTAACCATCGCTTCTTTCAATGCCAGGGGCCTCAATGTCCCGGAGAAAAGGACACAGATATTGTATCATCTTCATAAACAGAAGGTGAGAATAGCATGTCTACAGGAGACACACTTCAAACGAGGGCATGCCCCTATTCTTAAAAATAAATATTACCGGACATGGGTTTCCTCGGATAACCCTGACTCCCGCTCTAAAGGTGTGGCGATAGCCATCCATAAATCCCTCCCACATCAAATCCTAAAGTGCACGACAGATAGTCTTGGCAGATACATTATTCTTTCACTGAGGGTGGGGACCCACATCTTCACGATAATTAACGCGTACGCCCCAAATCAAAAACAGGATAGTTTTATTTCCCGCCTGATCGATACCGCGATCCCCCTGATACAAGGTACGGTGATTTTATGTGGGGACCTTAATATCACCCTGGACCCTACTTTAGACAACTCGAAAGGGAAATCCAGTATTGCATACACCACTATCAAACGAATTAAAAAAGCTTTACTACGCATGCAGCTGTTCGACACCTGGAGAATACAACACCCATCGGACAGAGACTACAGTTTCTATTCCCACACTCAGGATTCATATAGCCGTCTTGATTACATACTGGTGCAACATAGCGTGCTCCCTTGGGTCCAACACACGAGAATGGATAACATATTATGGTCAGACCATGCGTCGGTATATTGCACGATTGAGATCCCCTCCCTTACGGCTCCTAGGGGGTCGTGGCGTCTGAACGAGTCATTGCTACTGGATGAGCTATGCGTTTCGGATATCCAGACCTCCATTGCAAGATTCATGGAGGACCACTCAGTAGATGACACAGCCCCCACTTATAAGTGGGAGGCACTGAAATGTGTCCTACGTGGCATTTTTATTAAGCACGGGTCTCGAATCAAGAAAGAGAAAGCCCAAGACATAGTAAAAGCTCTCCATAGGGTTTCTGAACTGGAGCTCATCCACAAGCGAGCTTTATTGGCCACGAACTTACGGGCACTCCTACAGGCTAGGTTCGAGGTTAAGAAACTGCTTGATTCCTCATATCAGCGTCTGATACAGGTAGGGAAGGGGAAGTTTTATGAGTTTGGGGATAAACCCGGGAGGCTGTTAGCAAACGCGTTGAGGGAGGACAGAGCTCACACCCTCATTCCCTGCATCAAGAACTCACGCGACGAATTACTTTACGCCACCCCAGACATCTCAAATACCTTTCATGACTATTATTCCAAGTTGTATAATCTACCTGTCGAGCCCCATAGTCCGAGTGATGGAAATCCCTCAATGCCCTCACCTTTTAGATGTCCCGACAGTTCTATAATAGACAACCTGGAAAGTCCATTTTTACTGGAAGACATATTGGCAGTGATTCGCGATACCCCGGGCAATAAGTGTCCTGGCCCTGACGGGTTCCCCGCCAAATTTTATAAATCCTTCTCGGAACAATTAGCGCCTCTAATGCTCCTTTCCTTCAATTCAATCTCGGACTCAGTCCCCTTTCCGCCCCACTCCACCACGGCTCATATTTCACTAATTCAAAAGACCGGAAAAGATCCCATGACGTGTAGCAGTTATAGACCAATATCACTCCTTAACGTAGATTTAAAAATGTATGCCAAGCTTTTGGCAAACAGACTTAGCCCCTTGCTCCCTAACTTGATCCACCTTGATCAGGTCGGATTTGTCCCAGGTAGAGAGGCAAGGGACAATACCATAAAAACCCTGGACTTAATCCAACACGCACACAATAAAAAGCTGCCCATAATGTTACTGTCTTTGGATGCCGAGAAGGCTTTCGACAAAGTCTCCTGGCAGTCGTTATCACAGACCCTAGACCATATAGGCCTGGGGCCAGTTTTCTCGTCTAAAATTATGGCGTTATATCACTCCCCAACTGCTCTCCTTAAGATTAATGGCACTCTGATGAAACCCTTCTCCATCCGAAACGGGACCCGACAGGGTTGCCCCTTGTCACCGTTACTATATGTATTAGTCATGGAACACTTGTTGTCAGCCATCCGGGCTAACCCAGACATACGGGGAATTAGGATTGCCAATCGGGAGCATAAATGCGCTGCCTTCGCCGACGATCTTCTGGTATATTTAAGTAGCCCCACCACATCCCTCCCGTCCTTAATGATGGAACTAAACCGGTTTAGTAAGTGGTCCAATTTTAAAATTAATTTTGATAAATCAGAGGCCCTAAATATCTCCTTGCCCCAATCGACTATAAATGTTAAAAAACCAAACTTCCCCTTTAGATGGCCACCCCATGGTAGCATCGGATACTTAGGCATCAAGATTCCATCTGACCTGTCCAGACTCTTTCAATTAAACTACCAGAGTTTTCTGTCACTGCTCGAGGGAGATCTGACTCGGTGGCATAGGGGCACTCTTTCATGGTTTGGCAGGATCAGTGCACTCAGGATGACGGCCCTCCCGAGATTGCTATATTTGCTGCAGACGGCCCCGGTCTATGTACCGGAAACCTATTGGACCAAGATGCAGCGCATGTTCGGTAGATTTGTCTGGTCTGGAAGACGCCCTCGTATAGGAAGTGGCGTCTTGACTAGGACCAAAGGTGCAGGAGGAACGGGGCTGCCCGATTGTAGGCGATACTACTTGGCGGCCGCTCATGCCAGGATTTTGGATCTTCTACATAATTCTAGTTCTAAACTGTGGGTTAGCCTGGCACAAGAAATATGCACCTTATCAATACCGACCCTGCCGTGGACCTGGCCGCTCCTCACCAAACATAAGATTGAGATGTCTTATAGCACCAAGCAGACTCTGAAAACGGTGCACTCTGGGCCGTCATGTAATCTCCTGATCCAACCTAGAGGGCCCCTTATGCCACTGACGGACAACCCGGAGTTTCTGCCAGGGGCATCATCCAACAATTTTCTAGGAAGCACGAAATTGAACCCCTTGAGGCTAAATCGAGTGATTCCGAGGGGGTCCATTATCCCACTTCAGGAGATAGTAGAGAGTTGTAATTTTAAACTACGTTTCCATTTTGAATATGCCCAACTCAAGCACTTCTTGACTTCCCAAGATACTATCATGACTCACCCCTCACCCCAAACCCCTTTTGAAAATCTATGCACTGGTTCCTCTAATACGCGCCATGCTATATCAAGGGTGTACAAGCTTCTGACGAGTACAGTAGAGGCGTCGCCTCCTCGCTTCTGTAAAGCTTGGGAGTTAGAGCTCAACCAACCGATTACTGGGAGCCAATGGGAACGTTGTTATCGCCTGACCCACAGGTCCGTGATTGCCACTAAGATGCAAGAAACTAGCTATAAAATACTTTCCAGGTGGTACAGGGTACCGGCGTCTCTACACGCGTGGTGCCCCGAAATACCTGACTCTTGCTGGCGATGTGGAGCCTCGGGAGGCACCATGTCCCACATCTGGTGGCACTGCCCGAGCCTGTCGGTCTTTTGGAGCAAGGTACTGGCAGCCATACGGGGGGCCACAGGGATTGTAGTCCCCAGTCGCCCGGAGGCAGTTTTACTGTATATCTTTGACGTATCAGAAAAGGTTTTTAGGAAATCGATCCTAGGCCACCTTCTCCAGGCCGCCAAGACCGTGATTCCTCGGCGGTGGAAAGACTCTAACCCCCCGACGGTAGATGAGTGGATAACAGAGGTAAATGTTATTCACCGCATGGAAATGGTGATGGCCCAATCTCGAGGGCAGACGGTGGAAACGGCCTCCAAGTGGTTCCAATGGGACACCTTCTTGTCTAGTAAAACACTTCTTGAACTAATTTAACCTCCGGATGGGGGGCACTCTGGCCTTTTCTCTTCCAGATAGTTCACACCGCACTCTTGACAAATTTTTAGCTCAACAGACAATGCATCAGTCCCGGTCGCCTCAGTCTGCTTTCTATCCTCTCCCTTCTCTGCACTACCCCTATTTCTCTAGATTCTGTGACTTCCTCTTGTTTTAATATCTTCTCCTTGATTTATCGTTTTATTGTTTCTTAAGGTTTTAAGTGATTATCTATGTACCATTTCTACCATCCATAGAATGTTGCGAAGCCTGCGAAGGCTTGGTCTAGCATTAACTTCTGATCTGTTTCATTTGCAATAGTATGGATGTATGTTCTAACTTTGTATTTCCTGGAAAATTAATAAAATCTTAAATTGGAAAAAAAAAACATGCAAAACTGAAAATAAAATGGATTTTACAGGAAAAATTAGTAGTAAACATTTTTTTCTGCATAATCACACGTATATCTCTTAAGTTCTCATTCACAATCTTCTTCCTCATCACCATCCAACCATTCAAAATCTTCTCCTCCCCCTCTTGATCTCCCAACTGCCTTGCCCACCCTTCCAACATTCTTCATTCCGACACTTTTATTTAGTGACAATAAAACATGCAAACTGAAAATAAAATGGATTTTACAGGAAAAATTAGTAGTAAACATTTTTTTCTGCATAATCACACGTATATCACCCTCCCTAAATCAAAGTCAATCCATATAAAGCCCCTATCTACCTGGAGATGCAAGTCTGTAAACTCAGTGAGTTTACTAAGGTCACCTGAGGTCAGATTACCTGCCATCATGGGTGGAGGACTGTGGGAACCTCCAGCTGTGACCGCAAATAACCTGAGTGACATCACCGCTCATCGCAGGGCTCAGTATCTACCTGAAGCTCACAGCGGGTGGTTATATTCTATGACCTCCCCCTGTCACTTCAGATGTAGCAGAGCTGGAATTGTCATGGGACCTCGTGTGGATTGCGTCTGACCTGGGTGTTTAATAAATTGGAAAACTTTTTTTTTGTATTTTATTTGAAATAAAAGTTTTTTGTGTGTTTATTTCGTTTCACTTACAGACTAGTGATGAGGGGGAGCTCGTTACTAATCTAGGGCTCAGTGACAGCTGTGAGCTGTTATTAACCCCTTATTACCCCGATTACCACCGCACCAGGGCAATCGGGAAGAGCCGGGTAAAGTTCCGTAATTGCCACATCTTCCCTGTTGCCCAGCGGTGGCTGCCCTGTCCCTTATCCATGCTGCTATCTCCCAGGGCCTGCGCATGCCACACAGGGATCCTTGGATTGCCTGTATGATGCGCACGCCGACACACCCCTTTTCTTAAATGGTCAGTACACCCTGACCTGGCAGTGCCTCCCAGTTTGAGGCATCAAGTATTTAAGGCACCTTCTCCACCTGGGCAATGAGTTCTATACGTTGATAGTTATCCGGTCCTTTGTGCTGCTGCTGTGATTGTTCTGTATACCGTTGCTGATTCGTATCTGTGTTACAGTCAAGTCCGCTACTGCTGCAACTATCCATGGCAGCCACCTACCACGATATCCACTGCTGCAAGTATCCATACTGACTGCCCACCACGATATCTGCTGCCACTAAACTACCCAGTTTCAAAGTAATTCACACAAGATCCAACGATGATTCCATGTCTGCTCCATCTGAAGTGACCGCGCGACCATAGAACATGACTGCCCGCTGTGAACTTCAGGCAGAGAATGAACCAGGTTATTTGCAGTCACAGCTGGAAAATCCCATGGTCCTCCACCTGTGATTGCTGGTAACCTCACCTGAGGTCACTCAGTTCAATGAGGTCACTTGATGTCAGGTTACCTGAGATCACAGGTGAAGAACCATGGGAACCTCCAGCTGTGATCGCAAATAAACCTGAGTGATGCCACCACTCATCGCTATGGCTCAGTCATTCTCTGCATGAAACTCACAGTGGGCAGTCGTGTTCTATGGCCACACGCTGTCACTTCAGATGTAGTAGAGCTGGAATCATAATAGGACCTCGTTTGGATTACGTTGGACATGGGTATTTTGGGCGTTAATAAAGGAGTGAAAGAGGGTGGGGTTTTGTATTATATTTCAAATAAAGTATTTTTTTGGTGCTTGTGGGTTTTGTCACTTGCAGATTAGTAATGGACGTCTCCCATTACTAACCTAAAGCTTAGTGGCAGCTGTAACCCGTTATTAACTGCTTATTACCCGATTGCCACCACACCAGGACAATAAGGATGAGCCAGGTAAAGTTCCAGGATTGTCATCTAATGGATGCGACACTCCTGGGTGACTGCAGGCTGCTGTTTTTAGGTTGGGAGCCTGTTGTGAATACGTTTTCCAGTTTGGGGCTCCCTCTTGTGGTCAGTGCTGGCGGTGAAGTTGATTTGTGGAATGAAAGCCACACACCTGTGGAGGACTGGCAATCAGGCATTTCTGATTGCACTATATAACTGAGCAGTTTACTCCTGTTACTTGCAGGTGCACAATGGATATCCTGTGTGTTAAGGACATTCTAAAACCAGCCCTGCTCACTACCAGAACTCCTCTCAGATAAGTGGTCTTGTGCTTCTGCTTATTGTTTCCACTTTCTTGTTGTTTTTTTCTGCTTTGATACTATGCTTGATTTCTATTTTGTCTGTGTGGAGTTCTTGGTGGAATTGGATCATTCCCTGTTGGGAGTGTCTGTATACTAGGCTCCATGATTCTGCAATGTGTCTTGTCATGCTTGGTATTAATTCAGTCCCTCATATATATTAGTGTTTTTGGATCCCAGTAACATCTGAGTGCTGATCTAGTGGGGGAGAGGCCGTTTGGCCTCAGGGTTTTTCCATATCAATCGTGCTGGTATTTATTAGGGTTTTTACAGCTGCAGACAGTGCTCCTTCCTATCCTTTCCTAAAGATAGTTTGGGCCTCACCTTTGCTGAATCTGTTTTTCTAGATTTGTATTGTGTTTTCCTATATCACCGTAGTCTTTACATGTGGCGGGCTATCTATATCTTTGGGGATTGCTCCGAGGCAGATTAGCTTTCTTATATCTCTATCTGTAAGAATATTTAGTTCTCCGGCTGTGTCGAGACGACTAGGTCATCGTAGGCTTGTCCCACGGCTACTTTTAGTGTGTCAGGATTAGGTCTGCAGTCTGTTAAGGTTCCAGCCACTCTGTTACCTTTTTGGGTTTCCACATTTTTTGATCCTCCTCGGTCCCTGAATCATAACAGGAGCCCCAATAACCATGGGCCTCCCCAGCCTGAGAATACCAGCTCCCAGCTATTGGCTTTATCATGGCTAGGGTATCAAAATTGGAGGGGACCGCACGCTTTTTTTTATTATTTAGTTAAATATTTGCATGCAGTTCCCCTTATTTTGATACACAGCCAAGATAAGCACTTGGCTGGGGGCAGCAGCCTGTAGCCATATGCTTTATCTGTGCTGGGTAACAAACTGCGGGGGGATCCTATGCAAATTTATTTACTTATTCCTACATCAATGTAGATACAGACATAGCACCTCTAATTGGTTGCAGTCAGACGTGCTGTCATACAGGCTGGGTGCGCTGTCTGACTGCAATCAATCAGAGATGCCGGAACTGATGGTGGGGGTGGGGAAGCGGTGCATTTGCTTGAAGATAATGAGTGGCCCCGGAAGTAGTGAGCAGCCTGGAAGCAGAGTTACAGCTGCGCGTCGACCGGTAAGTATAAAGAGCTTTCTTTTTTTTTTGGGTGTTTGGGTCCTTTGAAACCCGCACGCATCCAGACTTTTACAGTCTGAGTCCGCCCATCACTAATTATAACACTTTAAGTTAAGAAAAAATGACCACACAAAATCCACAATGGTTACATTAGGGTTATTCATGGATTTTCTTGCACATTTACAGTGCCTTTCACCCTTTGATTTACAAACTGTGAAATCTGTGGTGATAATCCGTAGCATAAATTGACATTTTGGATTAGAAATCCACACCGCAGGGATCCTTGGATCCAAAGTAATATTACCCCATATTTCTCCAGAGTGTTATCCTTTTGAATATAGGAAGGCACTGGTTCTTTTGTCAGAATGACAGGTCACGTCTCTCTGGATTATCTTTGTAAGAATGTATAAAATGTATTATAGTAATGTGATATCATATTGTCTTTATATACCCCCCTACCTTATTCTGTTTTAATTCTCTCTCTGCTCTCCCCTTATTTCTCTTATTTCTCCTATATTTGCATAACTAGAGAGATCTAGAATTATTACCAGCTTGATCATTATTTCTAAAACCCCTGTGTGGGGATCTATAATATTAATATTACATATGTTTTGCATATGTTACATGTCATTTACAATAAAACTTTGTTGAAACTAAAATCCACACTGCAGATCAAGGTCTAGTCTGTTCTGTATGGATTCTTTTCTGATTTTTTTTTTATGCAAAGTATTAGACTACAGTGGCATACAAAAGTTTGGGCATCCCTGGTTAAAATTACCTAAGAAGGACAGGCAGGCACTCCCAATACTGTGGTGCATGTATCACTGGATGGTCTTCACAATTCAAATAAATGATAAGGATCGGCACTCGTAGATTTTTCTTTTTATTCTTCTTTTCTTTATTTTAAATCATAGTGCACAAAACACCAATAGTGTTGACGCGTTTCGGTCAAAGGGACAACATGACCTTTCAGAGTTTGAGAAAGGTCATGTTGTCCCTTTGACCGAAACGCGTCAACACTATTGGTGTTTTTTGTAGTATGATTTAAAATAAAGAAAAGAAGAATGAAAAGAAAAATCTACAAGTGACGATCCTTATCATTTATTTGGTCAAAATTACTGTTATTGTGAACAGTTAAGCAAGTTGAAGATTAAATTATCTCTAAAGGGCAAGAAGTTAAAGATGACACATTTGCTTTGTATTTTAGATAGAAAAAAATTATTTCATCTTTTACATTTTAAAAATTGCAAAAAGGAAAATGGGCCAATGCAAAAGTTTGGGCACCCTTGAAGATTTGTGTGCTCGGATAACTTTGACCATGGTGTCAGACCATAATTAGTCTGTTAGGTTTATGGCTTGCTCATTAACATTGTAAGGAGAGACCAGGTGATGCAAATTTCAAAGCTTTTTTTAAAAGCCTCCAAAAAGCAGCAGCCATTGCTTTTTATAAGGAACTGCTAGCATTTTGAAAATGAAAATAATGGAGACCCACAAAGCAGGAGAAAGCTATAACAACATAGCAAAAATGGAGGTCAAGATAGGGTCTGGAAGACTAAGCAACTTTTCTGTGAGAGCTGCTCGTAAGATTTCTACAGAGGCAAATTAGAACCCCTGCTTGACTGCAAAAGCCCTTTAGAAAGATTTAGCAGACTCTGGAGTTGTGGTACATTGTTCTACTGTTCGGAGACAGCTGCACAAATTTGTCCTTCATGGATGAGTCATCAGAAGAAAACCTCTCCTGTGTACTCACAATAAAATTCAGCATCAGAAGTATGCAAAAGAACATCTAAACAAGCCTGATGCATTTTTGAAAAAAGTCTTGTGGACCGATGAGGTTAACATAGAACTCTTTGGCCACAATGATATGTGTGAAGAAAAAAGGGCACATAATTTCAGGAAAAGATCTGACAACCTATTAAGCATAGGAGTGGATCAATCATGCATTGGAATTGTGTTGCAACCAATGTCAAGGAGAGCATTTCACAAGTAAAGGAAAGAATGGATTCAATGAAATTTCAACAAATTCTTGATGCAAACAAAGGCTAAAATTGAAAAGAAGATGACTTCTACAAATGGATGATGATCCTAAACACATGTCAAAATCCACAATAGACTAAAGCTGAAGGATTTACAATGACCCTCACAGTCCCCTGATCTGAACATCATTGAAAATCTGTGACTAGACCTCAAAAGAACAGTGTATGCAAGATAATCCAGGAATCTCACAGAGCTGGGAGACTTTTCCAAGGAAGAAGGGATGAAAATCCCTCAAACAAGAACTGAAAAACTCTTGGCTGGCTACAAAAAGAGTTTACAAGTTGTAATACTTGCCATAGGGTGTGCTTCTAGCTACTAACCATGCAGGATGCCCACACTTTTGCATTGGTCCATTTTCCTTTTTTTTTTTTTTTTTAATTTTAAAATGTAAAAGTTGCAAATGTTTTTTTTTTTGCCTAAATTACAAATTAAATGTGTCATCTTTAATTTTAAGTCTTTTCGAGATCAGTTCATCTTCATCTTGCTTAACTCTTCACAATAATAGTAATTTTGACCAGGGGTGTACAAACGTTTGCATGCCACTGTATATTCACATAGCGTTTTAGGCTACTGTCTGTTACTCAGTCTGACTTATTTGCCAAGGCCTGAATAACAGGATTTCTGAGGTGGGGACATTGACTTTAATGGTTGCTGTAGATGTTAAAAAGTAGACAACCACTTTTTGGTGCCTGCTTCTATTTGTCTATCCTGGGTGTATTAGGCTCTTTCAAATGCAAAACTTCAACTGCTATAAAGATATCAAGATTTCAGAAATTATCATTAAATAAATTTGGATTTAAAAAGAACCTGTCAGCAGGATTTAGCACTTTAAAATAAATGCATGGCTACAGATGCATAGATCGAGATTTTGGCCTAATAAGGAGGTCATTCACCTGAAATGTCGCTCTGCGCATGTGTCACATCAGGAGCCATTTTATTGGAGACCTGCAGACTGCCCATAGAATCACACTGCACATACACAGCCCACCGCATGGGCGGCCTGGAATTTAAAAAAAGGAGGCAGGTCTCCTAATAATCAGTGACCTGTATAAGACACAGAGGAGGCAGGTGGAGAGTGGAGAAGAAGACCCGCCCCCATGTATGGATGATGTCATCATGAAAACTTAAGAGGAAGATTAGTCAATAACCAAATATCAGATTTCTTCGCTGCAGTTATCGATTTAATCAGCATCACAGCACCAGTATGGCCATGTATTTACTTTATACTGCTAATTCCTGCTGACAGGCTTTCTTTAACGATGACATTAGTGGTGGTCGGTCTCTATTCTACATGAAAAAATACAATTCTGGTGCATCTTTTCTACGAACTCTGCTTTGTACCAATCCTCTGTAATGCTTCCTGAAAATGCATGAATAAACTGATACAGTGATGGCCAAAAATATTGGCACCCCTGCAATTCTGTCAGATAATACTCAGTTTCTTCTTGAAAATGATTGCAATCACAAATTCTTTGGTATTATTATCTTCATTTAATTTGTCTTCAATGAAAAAAAAAAAAATTGTCATAAAGCCAAATTGGATATAATTCCACACCAAACATAAAAAAGAGGGTGGACAAAAGTATTGGCACTGTTTGAAAAATCATGTGATGCTTCTCTAATTTGTGTAATTAACAGCACCTGTAACTTACCTGTGGCACCTAACAGGTGTTGGCAATAACTAAATCACACTTGCAGCCAGTTGACATGGATTAAAGTTGACTCAACCTCTGTCCTGTGTCCTTGTATGTACCACATTGAGCATGGAGAAAAGAAAGAAGACCAAAGAACTGTCTGAGGACTGCAGATTCCAAATTGTGAGGAAGCATGAGCAATCTCAAGGCTACAGGTCCATCTCCAAAGACCTGAAAGTTCCTGTGTCTACGGTGCGCAGTGTCATCAAGAAGTTTAAAGCCCATGGCACTGTGGCTAACCTCCCTAGATGTGGAAGGAAAAGAAAAATTGATGAGAGATTTCAACACAAGATTGTGCTGATGGTGGATAAAGAACCTCGACTAACATCTAAACAAGTTCAAGCTGCCCTGCAGTCCGAGGGTACAACAGTGTCAACCCGTACTATCCGTCGGCGTCTGAATGAAAAGGGACTGTATGGTAGGATACCCAGGAAGACCCCACTTCTTACCCTGAGACATAAAAAAACCAGGCTGTAGTTTGCCAAAACTTACCTGAGAAAGCCTAAAACGTTTTGGAAGAATGTTCTCTGGTCAGATGAGACAAAAGTAGAGCTTTTTGGGAAAAGCCATCAATATAGAGTTTATAGGGAAAAAAAGCATTCAAAGAAAAGCACACGGTCCCTACAGTCAAACATGGCGGAGGTTCCCTGATATTTTGGGGTTGCTTTGCTGCTTCTGGCACTGGACTGCTTGACCATGTGCATGGCATTATGAAGTCTGAAGAGTACCAACAAATTTTGCAGCATAATGTAGGGCCCAGTGTGAGAAAGCTGGGTCTTCCTCAGAGGTCATGGGTCTTCCAGCAGGACAATGACCCAAAACACACTTCAAAAAGCACTAGAAAATGGTTTGATAGGAAGCACTGGAGACTACTAAAGTGGCCAGCAATGAGTCCAGACCTGAATCCCATAGAACACCTGTGGAGAGATCTCAAAATAGCAGTTTGGAGAAGGCACCTTCAAATCTCAGGGACCTGGAGCAGTTTGCCAAAGAAGAATGGTCTAAAATTCGAGCAGAGCATTGTAAGAAACTCATTGATGGTTACCGGAAGCGGTTGTTCGCAGTTATTTTGGCTAAAGGATGTGCAACCAAGTATTAGACTAAGGGTGCCAATACTTTTGTCTGGCCCATTTTTGGAGTTTTGTGTGAAATGATCAATGATTTGATTTTTGTTTCATTCTCTTTTGTGTTTTTTCATTGCAAGCAAAATAAATGAAGATAATAATACCAAAGAATTTGTGATTGCAATCATTTTCAAGAAGAAACTGAGTATTCTCTGACAGAATTGCAGGGGTGCCAATACTTTTGGCCAGCACTGTAACGGGGGGGTCGCCAATGCCCTTTAAGACTGCAGAATCTGTGTCGACAGTTCCACACTGAGAAACACCCAATTGGACATGCTATTGAGATCCAGTTATCAGTTTAGTCATAAATATTCAAGATAAGTAACAAGTGAGAAACAAAATGGAAACTTTTATTTTACATGTTCATATCTGTGATTAATATTCCATATTGCTCATCTCTAATAGAAACAAAAAAATGCATAGACTATTATGAGGTCCGTTGTTATATTGGGTAAAAATTGCAGTATGTAGTACCTTTTTCTCCATTAAAAGTGATGGATATGCAACTGAGGTATATATGAAAAGAGCCTGATGAATAGAAATAAAAACTATATACAAGCAAATTAGTTGTACATACTTCTTTACACTACTGTAGTTTACAGAAGTGACTGAGATTTCATTTTCTTATACATTGCACATCTCCCTCCTTTGTTGTCTGCAGATCTAGACTGTCATTTATCATATTCAGGTGCATGTTTAGGAATTATTTTGTAGGATGCCTATGCGTACAGAAGGTGACCACATTAAGAGCTTGACATCATCTGATCATTAATCCTCGACATACCTAAAGGATGAGATTACAGAGATCCTGTTTAAAATTTCTCTCTGCCAAGAAACCGCTCCCTGTGCCTGTATAAACTTTGTATAGACTCCTCCTTGTCCTCTATAATACTACATGTAGTTCATCATACGGGAGCTTGCAGAGATTAGGAGAAGCTATTCTCATTAACTTGTACATAAATATTGTAAAAAGTGTAAATGTAGTCACAATCCACATTGCAAACAACTTTTTAATTCACGCTGTTACCATATACTACACACTGATTACATAATCATTCATACAAGAGTCTTCCCAGTCTGATCCAGGGCTGGATTAACCCGCACTGGTAATGCACCCGCATAGTGTTTCATCTTTAGAGTTGACATTTGGGCTTCTGATTGTCTGGTCAGAGACCACCTTTATTTAATGTTATCAGTAGTGATGGGTGAGCCTGTACTGTAAAATTCAGGATCCTGTACGGTTACCTAATATCCGTCCACTGACCCCAAACACGGAGTTCTCAGGGATTGAGTCACCCGGATAATTTAAAAAAAAAAAAAGAAAGAAAATGTTGAGTAAAGCAGAAGTGTTATACTTACCATGTCTCCCGCACGGCTGTAACACTACTTCTAGGGCCGCTCATACTCTCATACATATTTACTGCTCCCCCCACCCACCGGCATTCCCATCATCTCTTATTGCTCGCAGTCAGACCTCGCCCCCTTTGTGACAGCGTGTGTGACTACTTGGAATCACACACGCTGTCTGCATCTCTATAGTGGTGTAAGAATAAATAAAAAATTGGTGTAGGGTCCCCCCATATTGTGATACCCAGCACAGATAAAGCACACAGCTACAGGCTGACGTGTGCTTATTTTTGCTGTATATCGAAATTAGAGACCTCATGCAGCTTTTTTTTGTAAATTATTTAAATCAGTAATTTAAAAAAAAAAAAAAGCCGTGCGATACCTCCCAAGCTTGATACCCAGCCATGATAAAGCTGACACCTGGTGACAGATAGTTATAGGGGCCCTCCCAGCCTAAAAACGGCACCCTGTAGCTGCCCAGAATTGTCACAATAATTAGATGCAACAATCCCAGCACTTTACCTAGCTCACTCCGATTACCCTAGTGCAGTGGCAATCGGTGTAATATAAGGGGTTATTCACAGCTCACCACTGCCACTAAGTCCTAGATTAGTAATGGGAAGCGTCTGAGACCCCACACATTACTAATCTGTAAGTGAAAAGAAATAAACATAAACATCAAAAAATGCTTTATTTGAAATAAAATACAAAAAAAACTCCTCTGTCTTCATGTTAGTAACCCCAAACACCCAGTTCCAACATAATCCAGAAGGTCCCATAACAATTCTAGTTCTGCTACATACTGAAGTCACAGCACGCGAGCCCTGAACATGTCTGCATGGTATGGCTTCAAGCAGAGTCTGACTGAGCCACAACTGTGACTCACACAGTTTATCTGCGGTGCCAGCTGGAGGTTCCCACAGCACTCCACGTGTGACCGCAGGTATACTGACCTCAGGTGACCTCATTGAACTCAGTGACCTCACCTCAGGTGAACTGACACAGACCTGCATCTCCTGACAGAAAATCGTATTTTTTTTTGCCAAGAGATGCATATTTGTGCTGAAATTTATACACCATATTCCTGCACTAAATCTGCATCTTCGGGCAAAAAAACGCATAAAAACTAGATGCAGTTTTGATACAGTATTGACGCAATTTTGTTTTGCCAGGAGATGCAGATCTGATGCAGGAATATGGTGTTTAAATTTCAGCACTAAATCTGCATGTCTTGTAAAATAAAAAAACAACACAAAAAAAATGTTTTGATGCAGTTTTGGTGCAGTTTTCTGCTAGGAGATGCAAATTTGGTGCTGAAATGTCTGCTCCAAAGTTTTGCATCTCATGGCAGAAAACTGCAACAAAATGGCTTCAGAAAATGTTTTTGTGCATTTTATTGCCAAACGATGCAGATTTAGTGCTGAAATTTATACACCATATTCCTGCATCAAATCTGCATCTCCTGGCAAAAATTGCATCAGTACAACATTAAAACCGAATTATGTTTTAATGCATTTTTTCTTTTTGCAAGAAGATGCAAATTTGGTGCAGGAATATGGTGTTTACATTTCAGCACCAAATCTGCATCTCTTAGCAAGAAAATCTGTGGTTTTCTGCCAGGAGATGCAGGTCTGTAAACTCAGTTCACCTGAAGTGAGGTCACTAAGTTCAATGAGGTCACAGGTGGGGTGCTGTGGGAGCCTCCAACTATGACCGCAGATAAACAGAGTGATGTCACTGCTCACAGCTGTGGCTAAGGCTGCTTTCACACTTCCTTTGTTTTAAATCCGTCAGGTCCGTTGGTGTAACAGAACGACGGATCCGTCGTTTTTTAGCTGTCAACAGACGCAACGGATGTGTTATTTCACAGGATTCTGTTCATCCGTTGTTCGTCCGTTTGTGTTTGGGACAGCCTAATGGGTGTGCCAGACATGCTGGGCATGCTCAGTAGAACATGATGGAATCCAGTACTGGATTCCGTCTTGTGATGGATTACGGCGGAATCCAGCACCCTAGACAGCCATTCTAGCTCTTGATGGATTGCGATGGAATCCTGCGGAGTGCATTTTTTTGACACTCCAAAAAACGTTACATTGTGTGTACCTTCCGTCTGACGGTCAGTCACTCCATGACTGATCCGTCGCGTGGCGGATGCAACGCAAGGCCATCCGTCGCAATCCGTCATTAATACAAGTCTATGGGGAAAAAACAGAATCCTGCAAAATATTTTGCAGGATACCATTTTTCCTCAAGGCGACATATTGTGACGGATGCAAAACAACGGAAGTGTGAAAGCAAACTAAGTCAGTCTCTGCTTGAAGCCACAGCGTGCGGACATGTTCTGTGCTCACGTGCTGTGACTTCAGTATATAGCAGAGCCACAATCGTCATGGGTCCTTGTGTGGATTATGTTGAAACTGGGTGTTTAGGGTTAATAAATTGGAGAAAGAGGGTGTTTTTTTTGTATTTTATTTCAAATAAAGGGTTTGACTGCAACCAGCGACTGCCGGTGGGTGAGGGAAGTAGTGAATATGTAAGAGGGTTAATGAATGGCCCCGGAAGTAGTGTTACAGCCGCACGGGAGACTTGGTAACTATAACGATCCTGCTCTAATCACCCTAGCAACAAATGTACACTGTGTGCACAATTATTAGGCAACTTGTATTTTTGACGATTAATTTTATTGTTGAACAACTTTGTGCTGTCGGTCAATCCAAAACGTTAATAACCTGAAACCTGAATATTTAAGAAAGTAAAGTGTCTTTCTTAGGAGAATGCTATGTGTGCAGAATTATTATGAAACTAAAGTGTTTCTTAAAAGTGTCAGGTTTGGAAGTTTATTTTGGGTCCATCTTCAACCCAAAAAGGTCCTACTACCTTTAAGAATACCAGCCCAAAGCAGTACCCCACCTCCACCTTGCTGGTCTCTGAGTTGAAGTGGAGGTCTGTGCCCATTACTGTGCCCAGCCACGAGTCCATCCAGCTTGTCCGTCAAGAATCACTCTTTTCATCAGTCCATAAAACATTCAAAAATTGTCTTCTGATATTTTTTGTCCCAGTCTTGACGTTTCTCCTTCTGTAACTTGTTCAGCGGTCGTGAGGTTTCAACCTCCCTTACCTTGACCATCTCTCTGAGCACTCACCACCTTTTGGGCACTACAGGGAGGTGGCAGCTGTGGAATATGACCGCACTGGAGGAGAATAGGTTCCTGGTTTCTTCACATTTGATTCTTCTTAATTCTTTGGCAATTAATGTGTATCTTTTTTTCTCAACGTATTTTTTTGCAATCCTGTTGACTACAACAAAGCCATACACCTGCCTGAATTTTATTAAAGCATGTCTGCTGTAATCTGATTTTGTATGGAGGACAGGGAAGAGGAGGGAGGAAATTGAGTCTGATCTCTATAAAAGGTAAACTGGGTTATGTGTTTATTCCCTGCTGAATGTGCCCAGCCTGCGCTTTTCATATGTTCATGTGACATTCCCCAGATAGAGAATCAGAAACAGCATCGCCAACCGTACAATAGAACTTCTAAGCACTATAACTGTCTGGTCACATCCACACGTGTACTTCTTACAAACTGATCTCACCAATGTCGTCATCGCTGAAAACAGAATGGTTTTATACATGTCCTGGGCTGAGCAGGCACACACAAAGCTGGAGGCCCGAGGCACAAGGATTACTAATTCACAAAAGTACAAAACAACTACAGACTTCTCTCTTGTATTGAAGTGTTGAAGTCTCTTGGATTTTTTTTATACAATAAAGTGGCTTTAAAGGCAACCTATCAACTGACACAGGCTGCCCAAACCATGGGCAGCATGTATCGCCCACTAGCTGTATGATCACAGCCAAGTACGTTGTACTCTGAAACGCTATGGTGTTTCAAATGAAAACATACTTTTAATAGCCACCAAGCTGTGCTGCGCATTAGTCTTACAGACGGGTCCCCAGCATCTTCTTCCTGCCTGATATCCTGGAATTACAGGACTGGACTCTACCTATGTACTGTACACATGCAGGCAAAGACCTGTCAGTCACGAGTCAGTGGGTGGGAAGAAGCAGCTGGGGAGCCGCCTGTACGACTAGTACACAGTACAGCTTGGTGGCTATTAAAAGTATGTTTTTCTCTGAAACACTGTAATGCTTCACAGTGCAACATGACTAGCTGTGGTCATATACCAAGTAACTGATGCATGTTGCCCATGGTTTGGGCAGCATGTATCTGCTGACAAGTTCATGTTAATACCCTGGAGATGGACGTGAGAAATCAGGGTTAAAAGCATACCTCTGCCAATGCTGAAAGATAAGAAAGGGGGATACATACTGCAAAGGCAATTTTTATTTTAGACTTAGACCGTACCCTAACCTTGCCCCGTTCTTTATTTGTGCCCACAAAAATATATTACTCCTAGTGAAGTCCATTGGTGTTTCCACACAGTATGGTACTTATTCCCATAATACCATGTATACAGTATGATCCTCCCCCAGTATAAGTATGATACTGCCTGATACCCCCAAAGATCATACCCTCACTGTCAGCCTGCTTCTCGCTCTGTACAGAGCGATGAAGCAGAGCTGACATGGCTCTCGCTGCTTCTCACTCTGTATAAACACTGTCTGTGCAGAGTAATGAAGCAGGGCTGGCAATGCTTTCTCTGCTTCTCACTCTGTATAGACGCAGTCTGTATAAAGCGATGAAGCAGAGCTGACATGGCTCTTTCTGCTTCTCCCTCTGTATAGACGCTATCTGAACAGAGTGATGAAGCAGAGCTGACAATGCTCTACTTGTGGACTACGTTGGACTAAGGATTTTTTTTAGAATAAAGATGGAGTCATTAAATGTTTTTTGTTTCATTTCTATTAAAAAAAATTCTCTGTGTTGTGTGGGTTTTTTTTTTACTGTTTACTAGAAATTCATGGTGGCCATGTCTAATTTGGCGTGACACCATGAATTTCGGGCTTAGTACCAGCTGAGAATACAAAGCTGGTATTTACCCCATTATTACCCAGCAAGCCACCGCCATCAGGGCCACTGGACGAGCCAGGTAAAGCGCCTGGAAATGGCGTTAAGAAACAATGTGCCATTTCCAGGGGCAGCTGTGGGCTGCGTTTTTTAGCATGGGGGGCCTAGAATGCTTAGGCCTTATCGCGCTGAGAATCCCAGCCCCCAGCTGCCTGGCTTTACCTTGGCTGGCAATCAAAATTCAGGGAAGCCCATTAATTTATTTTTTAATTATTTAAAAAATAATTTAAAAATAAAGTGTGTGGGGCCTGCCGTATTTTGATCGCTAGTCAGGTAAAACCAGGCAGCTGGGGGCTGGTATTCTCTGCAGCCCGCGGCTGCCCCTGAAAATGGCGCATTGTTTCTTAGGAACATTTCCAGGCGCTTTACCCAGCTCGTCCAGTGGCCCTAATGCGGTGGCACACTGGGTAATAAAAATGTTAATACCAGCTTTGTATTCTCATATGGTAGTATGCCTGAAATTCATGGTGTCACGACAAATTAGACATGGCCACCATGAATTTCTAGTAAACTGTAAAAAAAACAAACAAAAAAAACAGATTTTTTTTTCATTAGCAATAAACCAAAAGAAATTTAGAGACTTCATCTTTATTATAAAGAAAAACTCGTTAGCCCAACGTAGTCCACAGGTAGAGCATTGTCAACTCTGCTTCATCACTCTGTACAGACATGGTCTATACAGAGTGAGAAGCAGAGAGAACCATGTCAGCTCTGCTTCATCACTCTGTACAGATAGCGTCTATACAGAGTGAGAAGCAGTGAGAGTCATGTCAGGTCTGCTTTATTGCTCTGTACAGAATGAGAAGCAGGCTGACAGTGAGGGTATGATTCCACTTGTTTCTTGCATTGCATCAACCCGCATGGACTGATGCTTTCAGGACAGGAGCGCCTCAGCTGCATGGAAATACATGTAGTCAACCAGCTCCTGTTGGGAGACTGTGCACCGTACCGGGTGATGAGATGCGATACTCACACAGTGACAGCCTAAGTTCAGTTAACAGGACCTTCGATGACGTCATAGCCATGTGATCAGTCTGTAAGCAAATGTCTGTACAACATTGACACTAGACTAGTCCCATGGTTATGACATTATGGAAGGTCCTTTAGTCAGTGGTGCTTACCCGGGGGCACAGCAATGATCGGATGCGGAAGCAGAAGCGGCCGGGAGACAGAGTCTGCAGGACATGTCGCGTGACCTGTAAGTATAATGACAATGTTTGTTATTAACCATATTCTTTATTTTACAGCCCCACCGCCCCATCCCATAACTGTAAAGCCCGAGTTCGGTGTTTGGACGCAAGTTCGCGTTATCTCAGAACCCGAATTCCATCTTTACAAAACATTCGGGAGAGGCCCCCGATCCTCAACATCAGGGGGTTCGCCCATCACTAAATATGAGGTGTGTGCAATGCTGGGGGGAAGCTTGTGGTGGGACTTACACCCCAGGGACAGTATCATTAGGCCAACAACCCAGGGACAGCTCTTGGATAGCCCTACTACCCTAATCATAGTATCTAGAGACAGATGTCATTTAGTTTAACTACCCAGGGACAGCTGTCGTCTAGTCCTAGGACACAGGGACAGCACTCTTATAGTCCTACTACCCACGGACAGCTGTCATATAGCCCTATTACCCATGGACAGCTGTAGTACAGCCCTACTACTCAGGGACAGCTCTTGTATAGCCCTACAACTGAGTGACAGCACTCGTATAGCCCTTGTTTCCCAGGGAAAGGTCTCATATAGTCCTTGGCTGGTTTGTGCATTGCAGTCAATGCTCCTACCATGTTGCATGAGCCCTTACAATTACAAGAGGCCAGTTAACACTAGAAGTCCCAGAAATTTCTGGGTCTCTGGGTTCCAAAGATAGAAATGTTAAATGACCCCTCTCTGGGACTTCTAGTGTTAAAGGACACCCACAAAGCCCCCCATATAGTAGGATGTCCCCACAGCCTCCTGCAAACAGTATTATGTTCCCACACACAGCATGATGTGTAGTACATCTCCTAAACACAGTATCATGTCCACACAGACCCCACGGACAGAATGATGCCTACACAGTTCCCCAAACAACATGATTCCCCACAGCTCCCGCACACACAATAGGATGCCCGCAAAGCTCCCCACGCAGTAGAATTTCCCTATAACTCACCCACACACAGTATGTTCTCCCTAAACACAATATTATTCCCTTACATTAAATTTACCCACAAACAGTATGATGCCTATTCAGCCCCTCAATATTGTGGTGCCCCTGACCTGGTCAGAGAAGAAAAAAAATGTTTCCAGCATCGGTATATGGAGAATTGTTATAAAACTAGAACATTTATTTAGTCCATTAAAAACAGGATGCCACACACAAAAAGGGCAAAGGGGCACACAGTGAGAGGCACGGGGATTATCCCCACCTACGCGTTTTAACCTTGTGGTCTTAGTCATGGACCAGTTCAAAAGGATAAGGCACTTCTACCGAATTTCTAGTTACCAGGGTGCTCATGTAGGTTTCTGTTACATCTCGTGGCTCTCCTGAGGCAAGGACTGAGGCAGTCTCCCATTCCTTGCCTGCCACGAGCGCACCTGCTCAGCAGCGCCGAAGGTCTGCCAGACTGCGCAGTGTGCAGGAGATACCTTCTCAGAGAGGCAGCAGAAGGGTGACACCTAGTGGTTCTCCTGTTACAAGGAGTGAAGCGGTCTCCCATTCCTGGCCTGCCGCAGACCCTCCTGCTCAGCGGCCCCGAAGGTCTGCGAGGTTGCGCAATGTTGCGACCGAGGATCCCGCCTCTATTTCCCAGAGGCAGGAGGGTGAGCATGTGCAATGCGTGGTGGGTTCTGATTCGCCCACTGACGTCACACGGCTTGATGACAAGGCTGGTGACGTGGTGAATCCTGACTGGCCAGGCTGGGACGTCGTGGACCCTGATTGGGTCAAGTCCGTCATCTCCGCCTCACGCCCGCCCTTGGGTGGAACGACACCTCCTTAAAAGCTCCTCCTGCCATCATGGCGGCGCGCGACCGTCCTTCTATGTTTGGATGTCTGGCAGCGTGCTGCCACGCTACTGCTCAGGCATTACTGTCTTCTGTGGGCTTGGCCCTTGCTGCTTTGGCAGTACCTCGTTTGCAGGCCGTGTTCCTGCCTTGCTGCTCCGGTAGTACCCCCGTCAACAGGCCGTGTTCCTGTCCCAGGTGAGCTCCTCAAGTCTCCATCGGACTCACCTGGTTATTGAAAGCACACGTGCGTGGGCACCTCTGTGCTACCCTCGTGCCATATTCTCGTGACTTCCACTGGCACACGTGCGTGGGCACCTCTGTGCTTCCCCGTGCAACAGGTACACCGAGCCGTGAGATCTGTGCCATACAACCCTCACGGGTTAGGGCAGATCGGTGTACATAGATCGTCTGTGACATTCCAGACGATCGCTAGCAGCAACCCGCTCACTCTTCACCCACCATAGCGGCGGTCCCTTACACCGCACAGTGGACCTTGACCGGCGGAAGCAGTCCATTTCCCATCTTGGCACGCTTCCCCGGGTCCCCCTCGTAACAGGTTTCCAGACCACATACAGTAGTAATGTATACAAGGCACTCCTGAATTCAGTGAATTGATGATTTTTTATTTTTTCATACTCAGTATAGTCAAGTATAGTATAGCCCTCCACACAGCAGTGGATACTGCTAATGACAGGCTGCAAACCACAGAGACTCTTAATAGCATTACTACAACTGCCCATGGCAGAAATAACAGGCTGCAGATCCCAGTCACATATCTGCTAGCATTCCAAATACTGCCTTCATCTCAGGTGCTAGTTACTGATGAAGGCCATGTTTGGTCTTGAATTGACTATACTGAGTATGAAAAAATAAAAAATCATCAATTCACTGAATTCAGGAGTGCCTTGTATATATTACTATTAGTCATGGACCAGTCACCTGGTCAGGCGCCACTGAGTACTGCACCCATGCTGGGTCAGTACAAACAGGTAATCCCAAAGGCTAACTAGGGTGTGGACACACACAGACACGTAGTAACCAGGACACACGGACAGCTTAGAGGGGACTCCTGGGCAGACCAGAGAGGGGGCGTAGCCCTCGCATCCCAGCTAGTGGTGGGTAGTGGAACTGGAAGCTAGAGAGTGTGCAGTGGCAGTCGAAGAAGTAGGAGTGGAGCAGCAGAGTCTGGACTGTAGGGCTGAAGAGCAGGACACTGTCAGACCCTGAACCTGTAGTGGCTGCTGGCGGGGGAGAGCGGCTACCCAGTGGGGCTGCCTGAAAACCACCTAGTGAAGAGGTGGCTGAGTAAGGGGACCACCGATAGGCCAGGCCCTAACAGAGAAACAGGTTCCCAGAGCAGGAACCCATCTACTCGACCTGCTAAACCTGCTGGTGAGGGTGCTGGATGTACCTCAATGAACAACAGAGTCCGCAGCATCAACAGCAACGAGGGGGCTCATAAGTAAGAGAAGGCAAGCAGCCAGCATTACTTGGTCCATGCTGTCAGCAAAAGAGCCAGAAAGGGGAGAAGAGGCAGTTGCAATTTCCCTGGGTGATCCCGGAGCACTCCAAGTTGGGGTCACCTCAAAACTAGAAGGACTAGGAAGGCGAGTCAGCAGTCACCCCTACGTTGGCCTGAAGGATACCTGGTTCCCCTCCTGGTTCATCGTAGCATCGGCCGGGTTGCCTCACTCTACCACCAGAAAGTGAGTAAAAACCCTGAAAGACATTGCTGCCTGTGTGTGAGTTCTTCTGTGACTTACACCTGAGCCCTGGGACCAGCCTCACTCTCGAGAGGCCACAACAACAGACTGCATCTACCATCAGTCCCAGTCGCTCCCTAAACTGCATTGGCAGTCGCCCACTGACCGCAATTACCGAGAGTGGCGTCACGATTCCTATTGAAGTTAATCTGACAAACCTGTTACCAGAAGATTCTCGGCACGTGAAGTCCCTGGAGACCATGAGGCGACTTGAAGGTAACGGAGCTTCACACTCTCAGTATGTTGCCCCTACAAATCCCCACACACAATATGATGCCATTACAGGACCCCATACACAGAAAAATATCCTCATAGCACATTCCCCACAGCATAGTATGATGTCTCCACTACTCCCTCACACACAGAAGTACACCCCACATGAATGTAGAATCTGAAGGGTCTTCTAATGCCAAGCAGTCATTAACCCCTCAGCAGTTTAACCAACCCGAACTGAATGATATAGTAAGAGATTTGGGCCTATCAAACAAAGAAGCTGAGTTATTAGAGTCTGTCCGCACGTTGCTTTTTACTTGCTTTTTGGTTGTGTTTTAAACTGCACTGTGTAAATGACAATATGCATGCATTTTGCTTCCCCAGCAAAGTCTATGAGAAGTCAGAATTTCCATCCACATGTTGCTTTGTTTTAGGCACCATTTTGTTTGACAAATATTTGTAAAATGATGGCATGAAAAAAAGCAGCATGTCATATCTTCATTGCCTTTTGGTTGCATTTTCCACCCATTGATTTCTCAATCTCAAAACGCAATGTCCAAAACGCAGCCAAAACACAATGAAAAAGTAGTGAAAATGCAGTCAAAACGCATGTGTTTTGACCGCATTTTTTTGTCAAACGCAGTGTTTACATTTATCAAAAAGCTGCTTTTTTGTTGTCGAACCAGAACGCAACGTGCGCATATAGCCTTAGCCTCCAGGCTTCAAGAATAGAATGTACTTCACCGGTCAGCTAAAGTATCCCATTTCAGGAAGCGTGAACAAATTTTTGTGGATTTTTTTACAAAGACAAACTCCTTGTTTTCTGTCATGATATCAGTAGTCTTCTCAGCCTGCTGGGTGTTACCACTTACAGTCTGAAATGTGTTCTCCTACATAATGGTAATATTTATGCAGCAGTTTCAATTGGTCATTCAACTCATCTGCGAGAAGATTATAATGACATAACAATTGTCCTCGACTTAATGAAGTATGAGGAGCATAATTGGATCATTTATGTAGATCTTAAAATGGTAAATCTCATGCTAGGTTAACAGAGAGATTTCATGAAGTATCCTTGTTTTCTGTGTTTGTGGGACAGCGGCGCTCGGGAGAAACACTGGACACAGAAGGAGTAGCCGAAACGTGAAGCTCTGGAAGTAGTGTTGCAAAATATTGTGAATGAACCTGTAGTTGATCGAGACAGGATAATTTTTCCCCCACTTTACATCAAACTTGGTTTAATGAATAAGTTTGTTTGGGCTTTGAATAGAGAAAGTGAATGCTTTCAACATACTTTTTCTGTTTTTACTGCCTTGTCTTTCGAGAAGATAAAAGCAGGTGTATTCGATGGACCTCAAATTCAAACCCTCATGTGTTATGAAGAATTTGCCAAGAAGATGAATATGGAGGAGAAAGCAGCATGGCAGTCTTTCGTGGCAGTTACAAAGAACTTCCTTGGCAACAAAAACTAGAAAACTGAACTTCTGGTTCAAAGGATGCTGTTGGCTTTCCACGATATTGGATGAAAAATGAGCATTAAGATTCACTTCCTGAACAGTCACCTTGATAAGTTTCTCGAAAATCTTGTATTACGTCTAACACTCTTGATTACTTGAAAGCCGCCACCTTGCATCAACCCAATATTCTCTTCCCAATTCTCCTTTCTTGCTGGATGATAGGCACAGCTTGAGTTCTGAGAATTATTTAAAGGAATAGCTTCACAAGTATTCTAATACTGGTTCGGAACTGCACACATTCAATCTGCACGTTTCACATGAAATTTTACTGTGGTTTATAATAATGCATAATATAATTACCGTAATAATAAAAATTTGCTGTTGAAATTTTATTTGCGCAAATCCATAACCTCGATGTCCTGCAAGGACCCTGCCTTACATCAGAATGTAAAAATCTACCATAAACCACTTTCATACCGCAGTACTTGATGGTATTTGATGGGGAAAAACCCAGTGTGGAATATACAGAAAGAAAGGATTTGCTGCACTGTGTTTTTTGTTGTCTTTTTTTACATCTCATTTTGGCTTATTTTATTAATTATTTTATTAATAGTATTATTAGCATCAATATTATTCCATTTTTGTTAGGGATCTGTGAAGGTAGTAGATTGATGATCTGTAATATCATGCCATGAGCAATCTTGTAATCTGCAGCTGTCACTTGATGGCACTAGGGTATGTGCACTTGGAGTTTTTTTGAGGAATTTTATGGAGTGGGTAAAAAACTCTTCTTATTATTTGCCCATCATATGTTCCATCATTTGAGTGTTTTTTCAAAGTTTTTAAAAACCGGAAGCTGAACATAAAGTGCATGTCAATTCTTTGAAGTGGCTCCTGTTGGAATCTGCTCCAAACTTGACACTGTCAATCAAGAAGGCTTAAAGTGAACCTGTCAGGTGAAAAATGCACCCAGAATCACAAGCAGTCCTGGGTGCATATTTCTAATCCCTGCCTAACTGTCCCAGCATCTAGTAGTATAAATAAAGAGAGCTTTAGAAAAAGAATTTCTAATGATCCTTTATAATATGCTAATGAGCGCAGGGACTAGTCGCACCGGCATTAATTCCCATGACTAGTCCGCCCTCTTAGCATGTTAGCATGCCCACAGGGGCGTGCTAACATACTATTTAATGACCACTGCTCAGCGTCATCAGCGTTGACGCGCATACCTGTGTCCATTGTCACTTTTTCAGAAGCTGGGTTTAGGGTCAGTGTGCATTATCAGAAATCCCAGCACTTCCGGTCATGTGCAATTTGAAGTCTAGTGCGCATGACCGCGACTTCTGATCATGCGCATTGACTCTAAACCCAGTGTCTGAACGGTGAAAATGAACACAGGTATGCGCGTCACCACTAATCATCCTGGCAATGGGCATTAAATAGCATGTTAGCACACCCCTGTGGGCATGCTAACATGCTAAGAGGGCGCACTAGTCGGGGGAACTAACATCCTTGCAACTAGTCCCTGCGCTCATTAGCATATCATAAAGGCTCTTTAGAAAAACTTTTTCTAAAGATCTCTTTATCTATGTATACAGGGACAGTTAGGCAGGGATTAGAAATATTTGAAAAAAACTCTGCGTGTAAATATCCTTAAAGGACATGTCCAGCTCTCAAGAAGTTTCTAGCAAGTACTGCAACTTGACAAACCCTAATGGAACATTGAGAGAAGTGGATGAGAATCTAGTTGGCGCATGACTGGAGGTAAGCAAATGGCATACCTGCAGTCACATGATGACCTCTCAAACTGTCAAATTATTATTATTGCGCCATTTATTTCATGGTGCTTTACAAGTGAATAGGGTATACATAAAAAACAAGTACAATAATCATAAACAATACAAAAACAGACTGGTACAGGAGAAGAGAGGACCCTGCCCTTGAGGGCTCGCAATCTACAGGCCAAACAAACTGCTAAGGCCCATTTCACACATCCGGCATTTCTCCAGATTGCCGGATCTGGCACACTCCAATACAGTGCAGTACTGTCATGTGACCGGAGCATGTGACCGGAGCTTGCCGCAATGCCATTGTACAGTATTACACTGTACTGGAGTGTGCCGAATCCGGCAAAATGCCGGATGTGTGAAACGGGCCTAAGCTTAGGATTTGGCAAGCTGCATTCCTTGCCAGAAATTTTTCCCAAAGCTGGACAACCCCTTTATCTTTTTATATTACATGATAACAATTGTTTCAAACAAAATATTAAACAGAAGCAATAAAAATTAAGAAAGAAAAGTGACCGTACAATAGTTAGTTTTTTTTCTCTTTACAACATATTGATTTACAACCCAGCAGCCATTTATACTGCCTTACGCACTCTTCTCCTCCCCCTCTACACTAAAAGACTGTGTTTTCCCTGGAGTCAAGGGGAAACCAAGTAATTCCTCCTGTCAGCATTCAGTCTAGTTCTAATTTTGGGCCCTCCAGGCTGCACCCATCAGACTTTTTCAGAAAGGGTGTAATTGACACCTTGTAGAGATACTTTGTATTGGCAGACATATCGATTTGGGCTGCATCAGCAAAGAATCCAGTTAAGGCTCATTAACAGTGTAGGAGTCTGCAACACATTTTCCTGTTTTCATGCTTTATATTACAAAGCTATCTGGTGTCTAATTGATTAAATAATAGCCTGTCACTGAAAAGCATTGAATAACTACGAGAGAACAGATCTATACAAATTGTCATGACAAATCTGTGTGTGTATACACAATACACACATATATATGATAAATATATAATTGCTACAACATGTAGCACTGCAGATATTAAAACATTGGACATTAAGTATTGGTTGGATTTCAATTTTCTGTATTATGAACGTCCAGTCTCTAACCATTGAAATCAGTTTGAACATTGTTATTTTGTTATTAAAGAGGTTGTCCATTAATTTTACATTGATGGCCTATCCTTAGGATACGCCATCAATGTCTGATCGGCTAGGAGTCGACACCGTGCAACCCAGCCTATAAGCTGTTTTCGGTGCCGACAGAGGCAGCTAGCAGCCGGAAATGCTCAGTTCTGGTTCTGCCCCGTCTTCTGATAGTAGCCACAGCCAGGTATTACACATCCACCTCCTATTGATTTGATTGGGAGGCAGAAGTGCAGCACACAGCCGTGGCCACTATCAGTCAATGGGGCAGCTCCTGGACTGAGCATTTCCAACTGCCTGCTGCCGCCATGGAACCGAGAGTTGCTGATCGACAAGAGTACCGGGTGTCGGACCTTGGTCAATCAGAAATTAATCACCTATCCTAAGGATAGGCCATCACTGTAAAAGTAGTGGACATTCCCTTTAAATGGGTCTACACACCTTAAAGAAGTACTCCCATAAAGCTTTTTGATTCATTAAATGCATGTGTATGTGCATGCAATGTAGTGTACTAATATACTCACCTACTGCTGCCCTCCCAGTGTCTAGCGCCGTTCTCTACTTTTCTGTGATGCCACCACTCTGCAGATTGTCCGGTTTCTTCTGCTGTTCCAATGTAAGGCTACGAACCGTCTGAACGAAGCTTTTTCTAAAACCATGACAGAAGAATTTTTGGGGGCTTTCAAGATGAAGGACAAGTGCTCAATAGCTGTAAATATTTCAATAGTATACTTTCCACTGAACACAGTTTTCACCTTACAAGGTGCACACAAAGTGAAAACACGGATTTGAGATGAAAAAGAGAGCTGGGCCTCTGGAAAGGGGAACAAAATACAGTCCGCGTTACCAAAACATGGTCAATATGGTAGTCCCATACCTCCTTCCCTAAAGCTGACCATACACATGCAAATGGTAACATGGCCAAGAGCTATCACTGGCGACTTCCCAATGCACATGGATATTTGGCCTGGCAGAGCACTCATGTGTTTTCAAGGCGGAGCTCTGCCAGCGGCTTATCTCCCGGAGACCAAATGGAGAGGATGGTGAAACTCAAACTGCCGAACTCTAATCTCTCCCAATATCTTCTGCCAGGTGGACAGTCATAAAGGCCGCTTTACACGCTGCGATGTCGCTAGCGTTCGCACCCGCCCCCGTTGTGAGTGCATGACGGGCAAATCGCTGCCTGTGGCAAACAATACGTGTCACAGGTACGCGTCACACGAACTTACCTTCCTAGCGACGTTGCTGTGGCCAGCAAACAACCTCTTTTTTAATGGGGCGGTTCGTGCGGCATCACAGCGACGTCACACAGCAGGCCACCAATAGAAGTGGAGGGGCGGAGAGCAGACGCTTGAACGTCACTCCCACCTCGTTGCCGGAGGACGCAGGAACGCTGTTGTTCGTCGTTCCCGGGGTGTCACACGTAGCGATGTGTGCTGCCTGATGAACGATTAACAACCTGCGCCCCAAACGAGCAACGATATTTTGAAAATGAACGACGTGTCAACAATCAAAGATTTGGTATTTCGGATTGTTGGTGGTCGCTCGTAAGTGTCACACGCAACGACGTCGCTAACGAGGCCGGATGTGCGTCACAAATTCCGTGACCCCAGCGACATTTCGTTAGCGATGTTGTTGCGTGTAATGGGGCCTTAAGGCACCGATGCACATTAGGTGGTTGGCCAATTCCGCCAACATTTATCTAATATGTATAGGTGCCTTTAGCCTCACAATAAAGACAGGACAATAAAATAGGCTGGGCATGGTTAGCCAGTTCTATGAAATTTCACTGCTAAAAAGGCTTGCATTGAATCTATATCTGACCCCATGAAGGGAATTTGAGTTTTTCACTTGTAGAGTTCAGTCATATGTAGTATATCCTGGAAGTTGATTGTGAATCTGAAAATGTCTTAAAGGGGTTGTCTACTACTTTGACATTGATGGCCTATCCTTAGGATAGGTCATGAATGTCTGATCGGCTGGTGTCAGACATCCCGCACCCCTGCCGATCAGCTATTCTAGGTCTCGGCGGGGGCAGCAGGATAGGCCATCAATGTCAAAGTAGTGGACAACCTCTTTAAGATTCACCACCCTTTAAAGAAAGGGCAAGTGGAGTAAATTACAGATGACAAGAGTATTGCTAGTGAATAGGATGCCTCCCCAAATGCTTTTCGCACAATGTTAGAAAACTGATGGATTCCCTGGAATCTATATATATAATTGCCTTATTCTGTCTGTCTGTCTGTCTTGCTCCAAAATTGTGTCCTTACCGTGACATGTCCTTACGGTGACAAACAGCGGATTGGCCGCTGGGCTTGCAATGGCCCCGCCCCCCCGCACGGATTGGCCGCTTGCCTCGCCTCGGCTCCTCCCCCGCACGGATTGGCCGCTCGCCTCGGGTCCACCCCCCCCCCGCACGGATTGGCCATGTCCTTACGGTGACAAACAGCGGATTGGCCGCTGGGCTCGCCATGGCCCCGCCCCCCCGCACGGATTGGCCGCTCGGCTTCACGGATTCGCCATGGCCCCGCCCCCCGCACGGATTGGCCGCTTGCCTTGGCTCCTTCCCCGCACGGATTGGCCGCTCGCCTCGCCTCTGCTCCGCCCCCCGCACGGATTGGCCGCTCGCCCAGGCTCCACCCCCCCCACGGAATGGCCTCTTGCCCCGAGGTGAGCGCATCAAGGTCCTGCAGCGGCGGAACGCACACACATAAGAACAGACACACACACACACATCAGATCACACTCACTCTCACACACACCTCACACACACATCAGATCGCATCCACATACTCACAACATCCCGTGATATCGCTTGCTTCCCGGCGGCAATACTGTGCAGTGACCTTCCAGGACTTGCCGGAGGATCACATGGCCGGAAGCATGTGGTATCTCCGGATGTTGTGATTGTGTCAGCGCGTATGTGCGATATCGTCAGTGTGTGTGTGAGTGTATGCTATCGGATGTGTGTGAGTGTGTTCTGATGTGTGAGTGTGTGTGTGTGAGTGTGTCTGTGTGTGAGTGTATGCGATCGGATCTGTGAGTGTCGGCAGAGGAGCACGGCGTGCAGCACAGCTGCTGGGACCGCCCACCGGTGGGCACAGGGAGAAGTGGGGTGTGTGTGTGAGTGTATGCGATCAGATGTGTGCGTGTATACTGTCTGATTTGTGACTGTGGAGCACGATGGGGGGTGCACAGCATGGGGGATGGAGCACGATGGGGAGTGCGCAGCATGGGGGATGGAGCACGATGGGGGGGGTGCGCAGCATGGGGGATGGAGCATGATTGTGAGTGTGCAGCATGGGGGATGGAGCACGATGGGGGGTGCGCAGCATGGGGGATGGAGCACGATGGGGAGTGCGCAGCATGGGTGATGGAGCATGTTTGGGAGTGCGCAGCATGGGGGATAGAGCACGATGGGGAGTGCGCAGCATGGGGGATGGAGCACGTTTGGGAGTGCGCAGCATGGGGGATGGAGCACAATGGGGAATGCGCAGCATGGGGGATGGAGCACAATGGGGAGTGCGCAGCATGGGGGATGGAGCACGATGGGGGGTGCGCAGCATGGGGGATGGAGCACGATGGGGGGTGTGCAGCATGGGGGATGGAGCACGTTTGGGAGTGCGCAGCTTGGGGGATAGAGTACGATGGGGAGTGCGCAGCATGGGGGATGGAGCACGTTTGGGAGTGCGCAGCATGGGGAATGGAGCACGATGGGGAATGCGCAGCATGGGGGATGGAGCACGATGGGGAGTACGCAGCATGGGGGATGGAGCACAATGGGGACTGGGGATGGAGCACGATGGGGAGTGCGCAGCATGGGGGATGGAGCACGATGGGGAGTGCGCAGCATGGGGGATGGAGCACGATGGGGGGTGCACACCTCCCCACAAAACACACACACACACACACTGCCACACACGCACTGCACAACACACCACACAGACACTGAGAACCACAAACACTGCCCTACACACACACCCACACACACAGACAACGCCGCACACACACACAACACCCAACACACAAACACCGCGGCACACACAAATATACGCACATACCGCACAACACACACATTGCACAAAACATACCTCCCCCAAAACACACACACACCCCACACCCACACAAACCGCGCAACACACATACACAATGATACAGACACACAGCGCTCCACAAATAATGACACACAACGCAACACACAAACAACACCGCTCTCACCCCCCGCCACACCCAGACAACACCCAGAACATGTACAGCCCCTACGCAAACACTTGGTAACTACAGACAACATATATATATATATATATATATATATATATAAAACAAAAATCATACATTAACTACACAATACGTAAATTCTAGAATACCCGATGCGTAGAATCGGGCCACCTTCTAGTCTATATATATAATTGCCTTATTCTGTCTGTCTGTCTGTCTGTCTTGCTCCAAAATTGTGTCACCGTGACAGTGTCACCGTGACAGTGTCGTTAGAGTGACAACTGTCGGATTGGCCGCTGGGCTCGGCCTGGCCCCGCCCCCCACGGATTGGCCGCTCGCCTCAGCCTGGCCCCGCCCCCATATGGATTAGCCGCTCGCTCCGGCCCTCCGCACGTATCGCCCGCTCCAGCGTACACCGGCTCCCGGTACACATGTGCAGGGAGCCGGCATACGCTGACGCTTCGCCCGCTCGCCCCCGCCACACATTGGCACACTCGGCCCCGCCCCCAGTGGACATAACCTTGCGATGCTGGTATCGTGACGGAGCCGGTGTACGCTGGTAACCATGATACACATCGCGTAACTATAGGAAGCGCTTCCCTTAGTTACCCGATGTGTATCATGGTTACCAGCGTACACCGGCTCCCGGTACACATGTGCAGGGAGCCGGCATACGCTGACGCCTCGCCCGCTCAGCCCCGCCCCCGGCACACGTTGCCACGCTCGGACCCGCCCCCGGCGGCCCCAGCATGGGGGATGGAGCACGATGGGGGGTGTGCAGCATGGAGGATGGAGCATGATGGGGGTGTGCAGCATGGAGGATGGAGCACAATGGGGGGTGCACAGCATGGGAGATGTAGCACGATGGGGGGTGCGCAGCATGGGGGATGGAGCACGATGGGGGGTGTACAGCATGGGAGATGGAGCACGAGGGGGGGTGCAGCATGGGAGATGGAGCACGATGGTGGGTGCTCAGCATGGGGGATGAGCACGATGGGGAGTGCACAGCATGGAGGATGGAGCATGATGGGGGGTGTGCAGCATGGAGGATGGAGCGCAATGGAGGGTGTGCAGCATGGAGGATGGAGCACGATGGGGGGTGCGCAGCATGGGGCATGGAGCACGATGGGGGGTGCACAGCATGTCGGATGGAGCACGATGGGGGGTGTGCAGCATGTCAGATGGAGCATGATGGGTGCGCAGCATGGGGGATGGAGCACGATAGGGGGTGCGCAGCATGGGGGTTGGAGTACAATAGGGGGTGCGCAGCATGGGGGATGGAGCACGATGGGGGGTGCGCAGCATGGGGGATGAAGCACGATGGGGGTTGCGCAGCATGGGGGATGGAGCACAATGGGGGTTGCGCAGCATGGGGGATGGAGCACGATGGGGATGCGCAGCATGGGGGAAGGAGCACGATGGGGGGTGCGCAGCATGTGGGATGGAGCACGATGGGGGTGCACACCTCCCCTCAAAACACACATACACCGCCACACGCGCACCACACAACACACCACACACACACTGGGAACCACAAACACCGCCCTACACAGACACCCACACACACACAGACAACGCCGCACACACACAACACCCAACACACAAACACCGCGGCATACACAAATATACGCACATACGCAACACACACACATTGCACAAAACATACCTCCCCCCAAAACACACACACGCACCCCACAGCCACACAAACCGCGCAACACACACAGAACGCTGCAGACACACAGTGCTCCACAAAGAACGCAACACACATACAACACCGCTCTCACACACCCCCACACCTAGACAACACCCAGAACATTTACAGCGCCCTACACAAACACTTGGTAACTACACACAACAACATTATATATATATATATATACATATACAGTGCCTACAAGTAGTATTCAACCCCCTGCAGATTTAGCAGGTTTGATAAGATGCAAATAAGTTAGAGCCTGCAAACTTCAAACAAGAGCAGGATTTATTAACAGATGCATAAATCTTACAAACCAACAAGTTATGTTGCTCAGTTAAATTTTAATAAATTTTCAACATAAAAGTGTGGGTCAATTATTATTCAACCCCTAGGTTTAATATTTTGTGGAATAACCCTTGTTTGCAATTACAGCTAATAATCGTCTTTTATAAGACCTGATCAGGCCGGCACAGGTCTCTGGAGTTATCTTGGCCCACTTCTCCATGCAGATCTTCTCCAAGTTATCTAGGTTCTTTGGGTGTCTCATGTGGACTTTAATCTTGAGCTCCTTCCACAAGTTTTCAATTGGGTTAAGGTCAGGAGACTGACTAGGCCACTGCAACACCTTGATTTTTTCCCTCTTGAACCAGGCCTTGGTTTTCTTGGCTGTGTGCTTTGGGTCGTTGTCTTGTTGGAAGATGATGAAATGACTACCCATCTTAAGATCCTTGATGGAGGAGCGGAGGTTCTTGGCCAAAATCTCCAGGTAGGCTGTGCTATCCATCTTCCCATGGATGCGGACCAGATGGCCAGGCCCCTTGGCTGAGAAACAGCCCCACAGCATGATGCTGCCACCATGCTTGACTGTAGGGATGGTATTTTTGGGGTCGTATGCAGTGCCATCCAGTCTCCAAACGTCACGTGTGTGGTTGGCACCAAAGATCTCGATCTTGGTCTCATCAGACCAGAGAACCTTGAACCAGTCTGTCTCAGAGTCCTCCAAGTGATCGTGAGCAAACTGTAGACGAGCCTTGACATGACGCTATTAAAGTAAAGGTACCTTACGGGCTCGTCTGGAACGGAGACCATTGCGGTGGAGTACGTTACTTATGGTATTGACTGAAACCAATGTCCCCACTGCCATGAGATCTTCCCGGAGCTCCTTCCTTGTTGTCCTTGGGTTAGCCTTGACTCTTCGGACAAGCCTGGCCTCGGCACGGGTGGAAACTTTCAAAGGCTGTCCAGGCCGTGGAAGGCTAATAGTAGTTCCATAAGCCTTCCACTTCCGGATGATGCTCCCAACAGTGGAGACAGGTAGGCCCAACTCCTTGGAAAGGGTTTTGTACCCCTTGCCAGCCTTGTGACCCTCCACGATCTTGTCTCTGATGGCCTTGGAATGCTCCTTTGTCTTTCCCATGTTGACCAAGTATGAGTGCTGTTCACAAGTTTGGGGAGGGTCTTAATTAGTCAGAAAAGGCTGGAAAAAGAGATAATTAATCCAAACATGTGAAGCTCATTGTTCTTTGTGCCTGAAATACTTCTTAATACTTTAGGGGAACCAAACAGAATTCTTGTGGTTTGAGGGGTTGAATAATAAATGACCCTCTGAATAAACTTTTCACAATTTAAAAAAAAAAAATAAAAAAAGAAATAACATTCTTTTTTGCTGCAGTGCATTTCACACTTCCAGGCTGATCTACAGTCCAAATGTCACAATGCCAAGTTAATTCCGAATGTGTAAACCTGCTAAATCTGCAGGGGATTGAATACTACTTGTAGGCACTGTGTGTATATATATATATATATATATATATATATATATATATATATATATATATATATATATATATATATATATAAATATAAAAAACAAAAATCATACATTAACTACACAATACGTAAATTCTAGAATACCCGATGCGTTAGAATCGGGCGACCTTCTAGTTATATATAATATTATAATATCAATTTTCATATAAAACATTTTCAGTCCTTATGTGAAATTAAATAATTGTTCTCAGCAGATTTCTGTGTTAGACATTATTTCATTATTTAGGCTTCTTAAACTATTTTTGCTTAAAGGGAATCTGTCAGCAGGTTTCTGATACCTCATCTGAGGGCAGCATAATGTATGGAAAGTGACCGTGATTCCAACAATGTTTCACTTAAGGCCGCTTTACACGCAGCGATATCACTATCGACATCGCTAGCGTGCGTACCCGCCCCCGTCGGTTGTGACGAGGAGTTTTAAACTCCAAACTTGGCAGTACATCTACAGATTGGCAGTTTGAATAACATCAATGACATTGAGGGGAGGACTAACGTCTGAGAAACATATCCCGTTTGTTTTTTAAATAATGGGAGTATCTCTTTACCACAACTATGAGTTTGATATACTATACAAGTGGGACAAGATCGTGAATTTAACCTCATCACAGTCGCCTACTTTGCTCTAACATAAAATGTAAGGGATATTTTTAATTCTTATAACTATTTTCATGGATTTTTTTAATTGTATACAGTCTCCATGACAATATGGGAGGAATCAGAAGGTGTGGCTCAATGGTTCCTTGACAAAAATAGCTCTGTATATTGCATGTATGATTATGTTATTTGTCACTGTGTTTGGCTTGATGGAGGCCATTTGCTGGCTGAAATGTTAACATTGCTTGATGATGCACTTTGGACGATAAAGGAACTAACTAACTTCTTTGATGCCTTGGAAACCTTTATCGTTTGGATTTGTTGGCCACTTGGTAGGAAGCTGCCCCAAGATAGCCTGAAGACAGTGGTGTGGTGCAATGGAAAAAGATACTATTGACATTTTTTTATTTGGTTCTGTACTTTCAGCTGTTATGTGAAAATCTGATGTAGCTTAAATTATAATAATTTTTATTTCTATAGTGCGAAGATATTCCACAGTGCATTATAATTTTTACAAGCTTCAGGCCAAATTTATGCAAAAATATTGAAAATTCTGAAGAGGTGATTAAGGCCCTGTCACACACGGAGATAAATCTTTGGCAGATTTGTGGTTGCAGTGAAATCATGGACATATCGTTCCAGTTGTACACAGCCACAAACCTGGCACTGATTGTCCACAATTTCACTGCAACCACAGATCTGCCGCAGATTTATCTCTGTGTGTGACAGGGCCTTAATACTCTATTTATGGTCTGCGCGACTTACCTAAGAAAATAAGATGTCTGTCTTAGAATTAAAAAATAAAATATTTATTGTAGAAAAAAACAGAAAGTATGTGCAAAACCAAACTAAAGAACTTAAAGTTAATTGTGTTTGACATTAATGATCCTATAGGTCTGGGGTTTTATTGTACTACTTAACAAACACCTTTAACGCGATGTTTGCCTTGGAAGAGGAGTGGTAGAGTATTGGTGAATGTGTGGTGTTTCTTTTGAGCTGTTTTTTAAAGGAACCAGTCACCAGATTTGGTGACTATAAGCTGCAGCCACCACCAGTGAGTTCTTTTATAGAGCATTCCAGAATACTGTATATAAGAGCCCAGGCCGCTGTGTAGAACGTAAAAAAACCCTTTACTAATACTCACCTAAGGGGCGGTCCAATCCGATGGGTGCCATTGGACTGTTCCGCCCCTAGGTGAGTATTATAAAAGTGTTTTTTTAAGCTACACAGGGCGACCTGGTTTTTTATATACAGCATTCCAGAATACTGTATATAAGAGCTCAATAGTGGTGGCCGTAGCTAATAGTCGCCAAAACTGGTGACAGATTCCATTTAAAAAAAGAATCAGGAGTAGACAACTCCTTTAACTCTACATGTATGAAGGAAATTTGAAGATCAGTATCAGAAAGACAGATACTGTATATAATAATTAATATAAATGTTTGATACTCTATTTTGTAAATATGAAAATATAAATGTGCGATACTTTATATTGTAGATATGTAAATTTTTATAAAAAGGGGAATTACTATATAATGTTGTACCGATATAAATTACTAAAATAAATGGAGGTCAAGGAAGGACTCTCCCCTTTGGATGTTTTAAATGGTTAGAATAAGGATATGCATCAACACAGTAATAAGGTGATAAGCTGAAGACATTCTCTTGTCAAATACCAGTAGGTCTGTGGATGAATGATGGTGACACAATTGGTAAAGGTTTGTATATCTTGACTTTGGAGGTGTGGTAAAAATGTAGAAAGAGTTATATAGGGTGTATTTATATTCACAGGTTTTACTGGCTGCATGTCACATGCATGAGATTATACAGTAAGTATATAGTGGGCATGTATCTCTGTATACTGCTCTTGGAGGCTAAGTAGACGATGTTAAGTTGCCTGCTATTTATAGTACTTGTCTGCTATCTATAGTATTTGTGCTTTCTCATAGCCTATACTATCTAACACCCAGTGTGTGGTGTCCTGCTTGTCCTTCTCATATCATCATGACACTGAAAACCATATTTAACCCTTTTCTTGGAAACATTATCTTGAGTTTACAGATCATTACATCCTATAGGACTGGCATACTTCTCACCTACTGCCATGAAGCTGATCTGCCAACCTTTCATTTAGGATTAGAAGTATCTTGATTTTACAGAACTGTCTCCCTTTTTACCCCAGAATCACATCTGGAATTTCTTTAAGCATGTTTCTATATATTTTGTTTGTTCATTTTAGAAAGTACACAGTAAATGTACGGCACACGTCTGATCCTGGTTCAGTCTCAGAGGGGATCTATATTAGGAAGGAGTATTTCACGATGGACTAGAGAGGCTTATCGGTGTAACAAGATCTAAGCCAGCTTGTGAACAGGATTGCAGACACTGTGAGAGGAAATCAGGCCAACAAGGATCCATCACTTTGGCAAAAGTCAGTTTCCTGTCATTTTGCCAATGTAATTATGGAAATATCTAATAAAATGCATGGGATTCTCTAATGACCAGTACAAATGTTACCTGGCAGCCTATGCAAGTGCATTTCAATACATTAGAATAGCCTGAAAAAGTTAATTTATTTTGATAATTCAATATAAAAAGGGAAACGCATATATTTTAGAGTCATTATAAACAGAGTGATCTATTTCAAGTGTTTATTTCTATATACAAATCAGAGTGAAGAGGGGGTTAATGCCGCGCATCAGCCAAAATGAAGATGTAGCATGTTGATGTTATAAACGTATTCTTTTATTCCATCGGTCTACGCGTTTCGAGGATACACCTCTTCTTCAGGACCAGTGCATCAACAAAGTATGTAAGTGTTTATTTCTGTTAATGTTGATGATTATGGCTTACAGCCAATGAAAATCCAAAAGTTATTACCTCAGAAAATTAGAATAATTACAACAAAACACCTGCAAAGGCTTCCTAAGCGTTCAAAATGGTCCCTTAGTCTGGTTCAGTACGCTACACAATCATGGGAAAGACTGCTAACTTGACAGATGTCCAGAAGGCAGTCATTGACACACTCCACAAGGAGGGTAAGCCACAAAAGGTCATTGCTAAAGAAGCTGGCTGTTCACAGAGGGCTGTATCCAAGCATATTAATGGAAATACATTCTAAAACAGACGAGTCTTTACATTCACCAATATATGAAAATACCCAACTGGCACCATATTGCAAATGTATAAAACATTTTATTAGTTATAAATGCATAGGGTATTACAGGGTATACATAAATGATTTCAAGAAAACCGGAGTGAGTAAGTGAAGGAAAGGAGGGGAAGAAACCCCACGTGACTCAGGAAAGATGTCACATTTTACATAGGACCTGCTGTCATAGATAAAGTACTGAGGTAACCTCAAACCCATAAAGGAAAGGCAAACACAGTGACCTGAGGTCCACTAATGGGCTAGACAATAACTTCGTGCACTTGCATAGGACCTGCTGTCAATAACATGAAAGTATAATACTAATAGTGACCTCAGGTCCATGCAAAAAAAGCTGACACAGTGAACAGTAGTCCACTATCCAGCTAGGCGATAACCTAGTGCAACTACAGTGAGGTGCCCAAACAGTAGACACCAAGTCTCCCGTACAACGGGGTGTGATGGCTTACCTAGACAAGCAGACCGTCAAGGAGTCCTGGAGTACACGTGGGGACCGACGTCCCAACACGTGTTTCGTCTAGTGCTTCGTCGGGGGACGATGAATAAAAGTGCGTGCAGTGTGGTTTAAAAAGGGGGGCCTAATTGTCATAAGCACGCCTCTATTCCCCACGTGTGCTTGGAGTGACTGACCGCTACGGAACGCGCCGCGGCTCAGTGTCGGCAGCCAGGAACCGGCGGAAGTAAGGACTTCCGGTGACGTCACCATATTATACTTCCGGTTCCTCGCCGCGACAAACGTTGCCACGGACGCGGATGCAAATCAGGAAGCGGTCATCACTCCAGCACCCCGTAATATATACCTCCCATCTATACCATGGCTAGTCCAGCTCCGTCCGTCCAATCGAACGCAATATGGTTTTGAAGTATATACATATACTATGCATCATTAGATATATTAAGTGACTACCAGTGGCACTTATTCAAAAGAATGGAAGGATAGAAAGAATGAAAGGAGGCATTGAAAGGATAGAGGAGCAGACGTCTGCAAGAGTATGTAGTATATATAAACATAGATATAAACATATACATAACAGTTTCAGCACAGACACAATTAACAAACAATCCATGTCTATTTCCTCCATCGTTCCAGAGCCTCCCAAATTCATTAATTAGGAGCATGTAGGCCTCCATTTCTTCCGATGACAAAATCTGGATAAGGAGGGGGGAAGGGAGGGGGGGGGGTGTTTTCTGTGTGGGGCCAGGCCGAAAAAGGTTTTTTTTGACAAAGGAAGGTCCCGTTAAACTAAACAAGAAATAAAAGACACACTGTTAAAAGAGTCATAGGATAACCAAAAACATACAGCATGAAAAATACTATTATATACAAAAGGGCGCGCAGCTTTCAGTGCTTTGTAGTGTCTTCATGGTGGGAAAAAAAAAAAAACCCACCATAAAGACCAACAATCAAGATAATTTTGATCCATTAAGAGGGAGTTTTATCCTCCCTCTCAATAGGATTCACTGAGGACAGCATATTTCAAGGGTTAAATAGTCTAAAACAATGAGAATCCACTAGTTATAAATGGAAAGTTGAGTGGAAGGAAAAGTGTGGTAGAAATAGGTGCACAAATAACCAAACCGAGATAACTGCAGCCTTGAAAGGATTGTTAAGAAAAGGCCATTCAAAAATTTGGGGAGATTCACAAAGAGTGGACTGCTGCTGGAGTAAGTGCTTTAAGAGCCACCACACACAGACGTATCCAGGACATGGGTACAACTGTTGCATTCCTTGTGTCAAGCCACTCATGACCAATAGATAATGCCAGAAGCGTCTTACCTGAGCCAAGGAGAAAAAGAACTGGACTGTTGCTCAATGATCCAAGATGTTGTTTTCAGATCAAAGTAAATCTTGCATTTCATTTGGAAATCAAGGTCCCAGAGTCTGGAGGAAGAGTGGAGAGGCCACAATCCAAGCTGCTTGAGGTCTAGTGTGAAGTTTCCACAATCAGTGGTGGCTTGGGGAGCCATGTCATCTGCTGGTGTAGGTCCACTGTGTTTTATCAAGACCAAAGTCAGCGCAGCCGTCTACCAGGAAATTTTAGAGCACTTCATGCTTCCTTCTGCCGACAAGCTTTTTGTAGATGGAAATTTCATTTTCCAGCAGGACTTGGCACGGCACCTGTCCACGCTGCCAAAAGTACCAATAACCACAGTATCACTGTGCTTGATTGGCCAGCAAGCTCGCCTGCCCTAAACCCCACAGAGAATCTTTTGTGATCTTGTCAAGAGGAAGATGCGACACACTAGACCCAACAATGCAGACAAGCTGAAGGCTGCTATCCAAGCAACCTGGGCTTCCATAACACCTCAACAATGCCACAGGCTGATCGCTTCCATATAACGCCGCATTGATGCTGTAATTCATGCAAAAGGAGTCCCGACCTCAATACTTGGTCGGAACGGAGCTCCTTTTGCATGAATTACAGCATCAATGTGGTGTGGTATGGAGGCGATCAGCCTGTGGCACTGTTGAGGTGTTATGGAAGCCCAGATTGCTTGGATAGCAGCCTTCAGCTTGTGTGCATTGTGGGAGGGGTCAGCCAGTCACTAGTGAGGAGAGGTGTGCGGACATGCCTGAGGTGGGTCTGTGGGTCCGTGTAATGGTAACTCTGGGGCACAGGAGAGAGGTCACCAGGACGGGTACCGAGATACCACTGGGACCGGAGCATGCACGGGGCACAAGGCCCTAGGTCAAGCTCAAGTTTTAGACTGTTTGGCAAATACCTGCCCAGTGAGGACACCTTCATGAACTTTACCGAACCAAATAATCCAGGGGCATCAGCAGTAAACTAGGATCGGGGTTCAGACACTTACCTCCCTGCAGGGTCCGCACTGCCCGCCGTACGGAGAAAGAGACTGTACCCCCCAAGGGACAGTCGGGGTCCCCAAATGCTCCACACTACGGGAGACTCAATCTGCAGAGAGTTCTGGGGACAGAGCAACCTGGGTCACTACATTGGCACTGATCCTCCAAGGGACGTGAACCAGCAACCCCCGGGTCCACAGTGAGTAGAGACTGTTAAAGACAACCTGGTGTAGTCTCCATTACTGCCCCACTACATCTTCCAGGCACAGCCCTACCTGCGGAGGGCCTACCATCACAGCTGCCACTACTATACTACCATCAGCTCTGGGAGTGGGACCCACATACAGCAGCGGCAGTTCTCTATCCTTAACCGCAACCCGCAGGTGGCGTCACATGACAAAAACTCTTATCTCCCCTGTAAATACCCCCCATTAACAAAAGGGGCCCAGAGCATGGGACCCGGCAACGGCCACCAGTTTTCATTCCGATTTGTTACCGCCCGGGACCAAGTACCCCCTTTTCTGGGCGCTACATTTGTAGGTGGGAAAACGTGCAAAATCGGCAGTGTATCAAATACTTATTTTTAACCACTGCTTCTGTCGCGGGCGGAGGGGCCGCGCTCGCTACACTCGGGTCCGGGGCTTCTGCTGCTACTCGGTTGCTCGAGCGGTGGGCCGGACCCGGGGACTCGAGCAGCGCTCATCGCCCACGAGCGACAAGGAGGTGGTTTGTTTGGGGAGATAGTTCGTGACGCCACCCACGGGTCGTGGTGATAATGGGCACCACCGCTGCTGGTGACGGGGATCCTGGGAGCGATGGCAGGGAGCAGCTACGATGTTGGTTGCCCCTCCGTGGGTAGGGGTTGGTGATCCCGGGGCCCGGTGGTGATACAGGGAGGCAGGGTAGCTGGGGTGCAGGGTTGCGGAGGCGGCGCGGTGCCGGATGGCACTGTTGTACTCACTCAGGCACAGATTCACAGAGTCTCTGGTAAACCAAATGGCTGGATGGACGGGTCCCGCAGCCGGCTGCAGTGTCTTTGCTCACCACGGACAGATGGTGGCTGTCTTTCCCTGCACCTTTGTAGAATGTTTTGACTCCGATGGTTTCCCAACGGTAGTCCGCTCCCCGGCGTATATTTACCGAAGGAGCCCGTTTTGCCCGCAGGTGCTGGCCCTTGGATCTCTAGCCTATGGCGGTGACTTTTTATCCTCACTGTGTGGACTGTTGCCTTCTGTCGGGTCTTGGGTGTTAGGAAACCCCTGGGGTTCCGGTCACTCTCGGATTTGACCGTTGTCGGCGGCTCCTAGCCTAGTGGGGGCCCGATGGCCCTGCCTTTGTGCTTAGCTTCACTCCGCTCCCTGGTTCGGTATCGGCGAGCCACCGCCCAACCCCGGTCCTACGGTTCCGCAGAGGTCCACTACCTCCTGCAGATGGCCACCATCGTCTGCCGACCTTGCTGACAGTGCCTGGGCTCCTACCCAGACACTAACAGTTTCTGTCCTCTCACTTCTCACTGGCCCCAATAGGCCAGACCGCATATCAAATATACAAGTTGGGGGTTACTTGGGGAATAGTGATCACAAAATAATAAGTTTTCATGTATTCTTTAGTAAGATGTCTAGTAGAGGGGCTACAAGGACACTAAACTTCAGGAAAGCAAATTTTAAACGGTTGAGAGATGATCTTAGTGCAATAAACTGGGATGATGTACTAAGTAATAAAAGTACACAAAGCAAATGGGAGACTTTTATGAGCATCCTGAATAGGGCTTGTGCAGAAAATATACCCTATGGGAACAAACATGCTAGAAATAGGAGGAAACCCCTATGGCTAAATAGAGCTGTAAGGGAAGCAATAAAAGAAAAACAGAAAGCCTTAAAAGAATTAAAGAGGGTAGGTAGTGATGAGGCATTATATAATTATAGAAAATTAAATAAAATATGTAAAAAGCAAATTAAGTTAGCTAAGTTTGAGACAGAGAGACTCATTGCGAGAGAAAGTAAAAATAATACTAAAATATTCTTTAACTACATAAACAGTAAAAAACTGAAAAGCGATAGTGTTGGCCCCCTTAAAAATAGTCTTGGTGAAATGGTGGAAGGGGATGAGGGTAAAGCCAACCTGCTGAATGACTTTTTTTCTACGGTTTTTATACAAGAAAATGCCATGGCAGATGACATGACCAGTGATACCATAAATTCACCCTTGAATATTACCTGCTTAACCCAGCAGGAAGTACGCCGCCGCCTCGAAATCACTAAGGTTGACAAATCTCCGGGCCCGGATGGCATACACCCCAGAGTACTACAGGAATTGAGTTCTGTGATAGATAGACCATTATTTTTAATCTTCTTAGATTCCTTAATAACAGGGTCGGTACCGCAGGACTGGCGCATAGCAAATGTGGTGCCAATATTCAAAAAGGGGACAAAAACTGAGCCGGGAAATTATAGGCCGGTAAGTTTAACCTCTACGGTTGGTAAAATCCTTGAGGGTTTCTTGAGAGATGCTATACTGGAGTATCTCAAGAAAAATAACCTTATGACAGAGTATCAACATGGGTTTATGAGGGATCGATCCTGTCAAACTAATTTGATCAACTTCTATGAAGAGGTAAGTTCAAGTCTGGACCAGGGAAATGCAGTGGATGTTGTGTATATGGACTTTTCAAAAGCTTTTGATACGGTGCCACACAAAAGGCTGGTACATAAAATGAGAATAATGGGGATAGGGGAAAATATGTGTAACTGGGTTAAAAACTGGCTCAGTGATAGGAAACAAAGGGTGGTTATTAATGGTACGTACTCGGACTGGGTCTCAGTTCATAGTGGGGTACCACAGGGGTCAGTATTGGGCCCGCTTCTTTTCAACATATTTATAAATGACCTTGTTGGGGGCATGCAGAGTAGAATTTCAATATTTGCAGATGATACTAAACTCTGCAGGGTAATCAATACAGAGGAGGATAATTTTATATTACAGGGAGATTTATGTATATTGGAGGATTGGGCTGAGAAGTGGCAATTGAAGTTTAATGTAGATAAATGTAAGGTCATGCACTTTTGGTAGAGGAAATAACATTTATGATTATGTACTTAATTGTAGAACACTGGGTAAAACAGACAGAAAAAGACTTGGGTGTATGGGTGGATGGTAAACTTCACTTTAGTGGACAGTGTCAGGCAGCTGCTGCCAGGGCTAATAAAATAATGGGATGTATTAAAAGAGGTATAAGTGTTCATGAAAAAAATATAGTTCTACCTCTGTACAAGTCACTAGTGCGACCGCACTTAGAATACTGTGTACAATTCTGGTCACCGATATATAAGAAGGACATAGCTGAACTGGAGAGGGTGCAGAGAAGAGCGACCAAGATTATTAGAGGAATGGGTGGGCTGCAATACGAAGACAGGTTATTAAACTTGGGGTTATTTAGTTTGGAAAAACGAAGGCTTAGGGGGGATCTAATCACAATGTATAAATATATGAGGGGACAGTACAGAGACCTTTCCAAAGATCTTTTTACACCTAGGCCTGCGACTGGAACACGGGGGCATCCGCTACGTCTTGAGGAAAGAAGGTTTAATCATAATCACAGACGAGGATTCTTTACTGTACGAGCAGTGAGACTATGGAACTCTCTGCCGCATGATGTTGTAATGAGTGATTCACTACTAACATTTAAGCAGAGCCTGGATGCCTTTCTTGAAAAATTTAATATTACCAGTTATGTATATTAGATTTTATGACAGGGTATTGATCCAGGGAACTAGTCTGATTGCCGGATGTGGAGTCAGGAAGGAAATTTTTTCCCCATTGGAACTTGTTTGCCACATTGGGGTTTTTTTTGCCTTCCTCTGGATCAACATGTTAGGCTACGGGTTGAACTAGATGGACTAAAGGCTACTTTACACACTGCGATATCGGTCCCGATATCGCTAGTGTGCGTACCCGCCCCCATCTGTTGCGCGACACGGGCATATCGCTGCCCGTGGCGCACAACATCGCCCAGAGCCGTCACACATACTTACCTGTCCGGCGACGTCGCTGTGACCGGCGAACCGCCTCCTTTCTAAGGGGGCGGTCCGTGCGGCGTCACAGCGACGTCACTGAACCGCCGCCCAATCGCAGCGGAGGGGCGGAGATGAGCGGGACGTAACATCCCGCCCACCTCCTTCCTTCCGCATAGCGGCCGGGAGGCAGGTAGGGAGACGTTCCTCGCTCCTGCGGCGTCACACGCAGCGATGTGTGATGCCGCAGGAACGAGGAACAACCTCGTTACTGCTGAAGTAACGATAATTGGGAATGGACCCCCGTGTCGCCGATTAGCGATTTTTCACTGTTTTGCAACGATGCAAAATCGCTAATCGATGTCACACGCAACGGCATCGCTAATGCGGCCGGATGTGCGTCACGAATTCCGTGACCCCAACGACTCCACATTAGCGATGTCGCAGCGTGTAAAGCCCGCTTTAGAGTCTCCCTTCAACCTTAAAAACTATGATACTATGATACTATGATGATACACTTTCAACTCCAACTCGAATCTCAACTCCTCCACTACTGAACTGAACTGCCTGCTTTTCCCGCCTGCAGGCCTGTGAACTCCTCGGTGGGTGGGGCCAACTGCCTGGCTCCGCCCCACCTGGTGTGGACATCAGACCCTGGAGAGAGGCAACAAGGATTTTGTTTGACTGATGTAGACTATCCAGGGGAGGGTGTGTGTGTGATGTTATGTCTGTGACTTCCTGGCTAGTCCAGGGTGTCACATTCCCCCTTGGTGAAATGCAGACCGTCTGCAGGCTGCCCGTCCATCACCGGTTTTATTTCTGCAAAATATAAGTTAACATGGAAAACATTTAACATAAGCATATTTTTCATTCTTCCCTTACGGGAGGCTTTTCTCTTCAACGTTACTTAACGGCATAAAAACATTTTTATTAATAACGGACGGGTTCATGTTCTTCCCCCCCCCACCCAAGCAACCTACACCTTGATGCTGCCCCTAAGAAACGGGCAGCACCCCTTTACCCTAGTCCTGGTCCAGGCTACCTGAGCGGGAACGGGTACGGTGTCTCGCACCCGGCTGTCATTTCAGGGGACCCCACATCCAGGGGGGCCCGACCCCCGGAGGATGGTCACCGGTCCTGGTGGTGACCGGACCCCTGCCTTCTATGCTTCGGGTCCTTCCTCCAATCTGTCTCTCCGGAGGCGGCAACGGAATACAGCCCACAAATTATTTACAAGACCACAAGTTCGTGGTTGGCGTGCAAGTTCTCGGCCTTGTTCATGAGTAGTTCCTCAGGTGGGAGGGGGCCTTCGGGGATTAAAGGTGGCAAAAGGGGACAACATCAGTCCCAACGGGGACGGGCGCTTCAACAGCCAACGGGCTGCCACAAAACAAAGCAACTGTAGGGTCCCAACGGGGACTTGCTGTAGGGTCCCAACGGGGACTGTCCTCTTGGGTCCCAGGGGCTATCCACAACACTTGACTCCGGTACAGCTTCCTCCTGCAGCTTTCCCACAGTCCACCACTGGACAGCACGAGCCCCCAATGCCACCCTCACTCAGGGGTGACACTGTCCCACAGGACTCCATTTTCAGCCGCCGGCGGTGCGGGTACGACTGCTACTCCGACCGAACTCTTTAATCTTGAGGGCCAACTGGAACATCAACAGGGTCCCCACGGGGACCGACAGCAAGGTAGCCGGGAACCGCTACCGATTCAACTCTCTTCAGAATAAACGCGGGCATGCACATCCGCTCTCCTGCCCAGGGGCCAGGACCACCTGGGTGCCCACAGCGCCGGCCACGACCGGCCTCTCACACTGCCGTGGGCCCCACCGATCAGTGGCTTGCTCCGGATCAGCCTGCATGGGGGACGGGCCCAGCTGGAGTCCCTCCGTGCCGGCTACGACCGGCACCTTCAGTAATGAGGGACCCCGCTGTGACGTGGCCTGGTCTGCCGCTTGGCAGCGGCGTCGCCGCCGTGCTTCAGCCGAGGCCGGGTGTCTGGACTTCTGGGCGAGGGTCGCCTCCGTTGCGGCCGGGCGGACTGCCGGGGCCGTCGTCATCTCTGTCGCGGCCGGGATGGAAGCCGGGACAGGTGCCAGGGCAGTGACAAAGGTAAGGCCCGGGGGCCCCAGGTCTGGGCCCTCTCCCACAGACGCTGCGGGCTCCGCTACCGGTGGCAGGGGTAACAGGTCGGTCGGGGCGTTGGCCGCGGGCATGGGCAGTGAGGGAGGTAACGTGGTGGTCGGCAGCAGGCCTGGCCCCTCAGCCGTATCGACCGATCCCTCGGGGACATAGGGGCGTGGGGCGCTTACCCGCTCCTCTGAGACCACCTCCACTTCGGATGCCCAAACGGTTGCGGCCATGCCCTTCATCTCCGACGTCCACTTCACCAGCATGAAGTGGACTTGGGCCTGGAGTTCCTGGCACATCTTGCGGCTGGATCCAGGAACGTGTTTCAGCAGAGTCCTGGCGTCCCTGCACGCTGCAGCGCTAGTTACATGCCGCCATTCTTCACCTGTCCCCCCTTGGTTCTTTCTAGCACTTCCTCCTTCGGGTAGCGGGGCTTCACTTTCGTGCCTTCCCTGCTCGGGGAAGACGCTCGAGCGGGAAATCTTTGCGCCAAAGATGGCGGAACTTCAAATTTTTCGGCTAGACGCCGCCGGCGGGGACTGCAAGGCGCACTTCTGCCGGTAGGTAGATTGGTTCTATCCTATTCGCAGACGCCAAGTTGTCGCGGGCGGAGGGGCCGCACTCGCTACGCTTGGGTCCGGGGCTTCTGCTGCTACTCGGTGGCTCGAGCGGTGGGCCGGACCCGGGGACTCGAGCAGCGCTCCTCGCCCACGAGTGAAAAGGGGGTGGTTTGTTTGGGGAGATAGTTCCTGACGCCACCCACGGGTCGTGGTGATAATAGGCACCACCGCTGCTGGTGACGGGGATCCCGGGAGCGATGGCAGGGAGCAGCTAGGATGTTGGTTCCCCCTCCGTGGGTAGGGGTTGCTGATCCCGGGGCCCGGTGGTGATACAGGGAGGCAGGGTAGCTGGGGTGCAGGATTGCGGAGGCAGCGCGGCGCGGTGCCGGATGGCACTGTTGTACTCACTCAGGCACAGATTCACAGAGTCTCTGGTAAACCAAACGGCTGGATGGACGTGTCCCGCAGCTGGCTGCAGTGTCTTTGCTCTCCCCGGACAGGTTGATGGTTGCTGTCTTTCCCTGCACCTTTGTAGAATGTTTTGACTCCGATGGTTTCCCAACGGTAGTCCGCTCCCTGGCGTATATATACGGAAGGAGCCCGTTTTGCCCGCAGGCGCTGGCCCTTGGATCTCTAGCCTATGGAGGTGGCTTTTTATCCTCACTGTGTGGACTGTTGCCTTCTGTCGGGCCTTGGGTGTTAGGAAACCCCTGGGGTTCCGGTCACTCTCGGATTTGACCGTTGTCGGCGGCTCCTAGCCTAGTCGGGGTCCGATGGCCCTGCCTTTGTGCTTAGCTTCACTCCACTCCCAGGTTTGGTACCGGCGGGCCACCGCCCGACCCCGGTCCTACGGTTCCGCAGAGGTCCACTAACTCCTGCAGACGGCCACCACCGTCTGCCGACCTTGCTGACAGTGCCTGGGATCCTACCCAGACACTAAAGGGGGCTTTACACGCTACGATATCGTTAATGTTTTATCGTCGGGGTCACGTTGTTAGTGACGCACATCCGACATCATTAACGATATCGCAGTGTGTGACACGTACCTGCGACATTAAGCGACCTCAAAAATGGTGAAAATCGTTTACCATTGGAGAGGTCGTCCCAAACTCAAAAATCGGTAAGGGTTGTTTTTCGTTGTGGTTCGTCGCTCCTGCGGCAGCACACATCGCTGTGTGTGACACCGCAGGAGCGAGGAACCTCTCCTTACCTACCGCAAGCCACAATGCGGAAGGAAGAGGTGGGTGGGATGTTTACATCACGCTCAGCTCCGCCCCTCCGCTTTGATTGGCCGGCCGCTTAGTGATGTCGCAGTGACGTCGCTGAGATGCCGAACGTCCCTCCCCCTTGAGGGAGGAATTGTTCGGCAGTCACAGCGACGACGTCGACCAGGTAAGTACGTGTGACGCTGCCGTAGCGATAATGTTCGCTACGGCAGCAATCACAAACAATCGCATGCGCGATGGGGGCGGTTACTTACACGCTCGATATCACTAGAAATTGCTAGCGATATTGCTACCGTGTAAAGTCCCCTTAACAGTTCCTGTCCTCTCACTTTCAACTCCAACTCGCATCTCAACTCCTCCACTACTGAACTGAACTGAACTGCCTGCTTTTCCTGCCTCCAGGCCTGTGAACTCCTCGGTGGGTGGGGCCAACCACCTGGCTCCACCCCACCTGGTGTGGACATCAGACCCTGGAGGGAGGCAACAAGGATTTTGTTTGACTGATGTAGACTATCCAGGGGAGGGGGTGTGTGTGATGTTATGTCTGTGACTACCTGGCTAGTCCAGGGCGTCACACTTCTATCCTGCAAGTTCCTGATGAACATGGCATGTCCTAACAACTTTATACATACAGTGGTACCTTGCTTAATGAGAACAATCCGTTCTGGGACTGTGCTTGTTAATCAAGGTACTCGTTCAGCACAGCAAGATTTCCCATAGGAAATCATTGCAATGCTGACGATCCGTTCCACAACTTCTAAAATGTTCCATCCTGGTCCCCTATTCTATCATTCCACACATGCACAAACACACACACACACACACAAACACACACACACACAAACTCACACAGACACACATGCACGTATGCCCACACACATTATATGCTCACCTTACCTTCCGTTCCATCGCCGGTCTGCTGGGACTTGCTGTTCTCTGGTACGGGGCCAGGCTGTGTAATGCGTTACCATAACGACGAGGCAGGAAGTTCCCGGCCAGAGCGCTGACGTCAAAGGCAGAGCCGCTTGCCTCTGATTGGCCAGCGCTCTGCCTTTCATTAGCGGTGACAGGAAGTTCCTCCTTCGTCGCTATGGATGCAGCTACACAGCGTGGACTAGAGCGGCGCGGCGCACTACAGCACCCAGGAGGCCGGCAATTAAATGAAAGGTAAACATATTATGTTATATTATATGCTCACCTTACCCTCCGTTCCATCGCAGGCCTCCTGAGTCTTGTAGTTCGCCGCGAGGACGCCGCGATGTACCCGGGAACTACAAGAACCATCAGACCAGCGGTAGAACGGAAGGTGAGGTGAACATAATACTGCATGTGCGTGCGTGTGTGTGTGTGTTTGTGTGTGTTTGTGAGTACATGTGTGTGTTTGTGTGGACTGCAAGTGCGGGTCAGAGTGTGGTAGATGGACGAAACTGGAAGTGTGTGTAGTGAGAATTTCGCTCGCACAGCAAAGCTTTCTCGTAAAGCGGCTTACAAATTTACAGAAAGCTTTGCTTGTTAAGCGAAATTCTCGTTAAGAGGGTTACTCGTTAAGCGAGGTACCACTGTACACTCTTTGGAATAACAGGCTACAATTACACACGCATAGTTTCAGCCCAAGTGTTGTCTGTGTAAAAAACTGACAGCACTCAGACCAATGCTATTCAATAAGGCTATTCAGAAGACCGATTTTTTTTTACATGGACCAATTGCTCACTTGAAAAAATTTGCAGCATGCACTTGTCTCTTTCATAGTTCTGATTAAACTCATCCATAATGGTGATAAAAAAAAAAGCTAGATCCAATAACTATCATCTGGTCAGTATCCGATTTTTACGGATTCATTACCATTATTGACAGAGGGAACTTATTTATGGCTTTGAACATTTTATTCACCAAGTAAAGATGTATAAAAAGAAATGGAATATGGATGACAATGGATGAAAATTGGTCAATTTTTTTTTGTTTAATATATCTCTATTGTTATATCAAAAACAAAGGTACAAATTTTCAGTAAACATTTATAAATCATATTAATTAAGTTTAGGTTTGTGGGACAAGTGAGCATATATTTTTGATGCTTACTGACGTCCTCCGTATAAGAGGTATGGAGTTTCCGGACTCAGACGGGAATATAGCTGATTATATAATGATCACCTGAGTCCTATTTGGACAGACACTTGCTTCCCCTCTTGCAAATATTTCTATGTAAGTTATAACATATATGTATATCCTATATTAAAGGAATGGAAGGGACAAAGTCCTAGGATCAACCATTTCAGGGTTATATCAAAAGTGAAAATAAAAAAGGGGGGAGAAATAAGTCAAGGGAAGGAAGGAAAAGAAAAGACAGACAGAAAGAGAGAGAGAAAGTAAAGAAAAGGCAAGAAGGAGAGAAGAAATGATGAAGAAAAGAAAGAGATAGTACCATGATGTCGCACTATACCCCACCTCGGTTGTATGTCCCATCCTTCACAAGACACCCCTAAGCCAGAACGCCTTGATGGTTAATATTTTTTTATGCTCGGTGTGAACTTAGCCTCATGTTGGGATTGTGTACGGTGGCACACAATATATTATTGGTTCCATTCATGAGGACTTAAAGGTACTGTTCCTTAAGTGCAAAATAATAATTTGTTGATTGCTGTAAAATATCCCAAACCCAACAATAGGGCTCTCAGGTTCGGGCCCGATTGAATCCAGTGATGGTCCTGCATGATACTGTGTCGCCCAAGGTTATGGGGTACTCGGTCCCGGGTGGTGTATAACTGGGGAATGTCACTTTGGTGGCCATTGCCCGGTTCCATGCCCTGGGCCCTTTTTGTAAAGGGGAATATTTACAGGGGATTAGAGTAATGTTCACACGTGACGCCACTTGCAGTGTTGCAGCTATGTAGATGGAGCCGCCGCTGCACAATGTTCGCTACTGGGGCTGATGTTAATGGCAGCCTGGATATTAGGCCCTCCGCAAGCAGGGCCGGGCCCCAGAGGGTAGGTGATGTGACAGGTGTTGGAAGAAGGTAGTCCACACAAGAGTCCAGTGCAACTGGTTCTTTACTCACTTTTGTCTGGTGGTAACTGGTTACTCAAGACCGGCTGGTTTCACCTTCAGGTCCCCTTTTTCCCAGTGCCAGTTTAGTAATCTGGTACCTTCTTCCCCTGACCTGTCTCTGGTTGGTGGGTCCCCGTGGCGTAGAGGTGGTTTTCCACTGCTGTCCATATGACAGTAGCATGAACCCTGTGGGGTTGGAGTCTCTGGTCCTGTCCCCGGTTCTCCCTTTGCTATTGAGTCTAGGATGTTTCAAGTCAGCGGGTCCTTGATGGTCCCCTCGCTGTGCAGGTGTTAACAGGCCTGCTTGGAGCTTCTGCCTGTCCTAGGGTCCTGTACCCCGTCGGTGCGTAGTTCAGGGAGTACTCCACCAGGAACTACCCTCCTGGGAACCAGGTTACCGGTCACTCCAAGTCAGCGTGTCTCCTCCTGTCCACTTCACTGTCTCCTCCACACCAACTATTCAGACTCACGGTCTGTCCCTGTCTGCCCCTCCCACCTGGTCAACTAGTGGACTGGACTGGCTCCACCTCTAGGCGGCCATCCATTGGTCCGACCATAGCTGTGTACCATTCTATGGGGGATTGTTGGGGAGAAACTGGGATTTTGTGAAGTGTTTGTGTGTGACCGGCACTGGTCTTCCGGGATCCTAGGGGGTAGGCCCTGCATCCTGGAGAGGATGAAGAACCTTGTAGCTCCCTGATGGCTTCAGGGGTGCTACATTTGAAGATGTACAGTGTGTATACAGGTGCATAGAGTGTGTATGCAGGTTTAGTGTGTGCATATGGGTGTGTAGAGTGTAGGCTTCAGGGGCGCTACATTCCCCCTTGGTTAATTCCAGCACGTCCTCGGGCTTCAAATGAAACTGGTTACACTTTTATTTTTCCCACAAATACATGAAAACAACAGGTCTTCCCGCACAGGGGAGGTTCAAGCTTATACATTACTTTAACTGGAGTACCCCTCCCTGCACCCACCACCCAAAGATCCTGGTCCCAGAACCCTCTAAAGAGGCAGGTCACCAATTCTGTTGGTGACCAGGTTCAGACCATCTCTGTTCCAGACCTTTCCTGCACCCGGCCTCTCCTGGTGGCGGTGCTTTAACAGGGTCCACTGGTTGGGTGTACTCTGGTGATGCACAACTTGTGCAACTTTTTACAAGGTAAGAGTTTTTGGCTCTTACCCTCTTTGGCCCGGCCCTGCTTGCAGAAGGCCTAACATCCAGGCTGCCATTAACACCAGCCCCAGTAGCGAACATTGTGCAGCGGCGGTTCCATCTACATAGCAGCAACACCGCAAGTGGCGTCACGTGTGAACAATATTCTAATCCCCTGTAAATATTCCCCTTTACAAAAAGGGCCCAGGGCACAGAACCGGGCAACGGCCAAGAAAGTGACATTCCCCAGTTATACACCGCCCGGGATTGAGTACCCCATAACCCTGGGTGACACACAAACATAAGTATTGCTGCTCAGAATGACTGTATTAAATAGTTTTCTTACTGTTATGGTCAAAAGCTGATAAAATGTCTGTTACGTCCCCACCGGAGTCCGCTCCAGCGACTTCTACTCCGATCGCCAGGCGACGCCATGTTCCTCCCTTGGATGGTGCTGGTGATGGGAGAGGAGTCGATGCCAGCAGCACCGGTGGGCGCAGGCTTCGCCCATCCATTGGGCTGGGTTATCTTGGGATCTGCAGTATCACTGGCTGACTGTAGGTGGCGTGTGTCTTCCAGCTGAAGTTACCATCATTCAGCTACAGCCAATGGGAAGGCACCACACCCTTCTTTTTTTTTTTTTTAAACATATTTTATTTGATGTCAGCAAGCACATATCATCAACAAAAGAACATGTTGTTACATTCCATAAAATTTCTCCGGATCGTACAATGCTTCTGTTACATCATTTTCTTTTTCATTGTCACAACAATTTAATCTCCATAGAATTATCTTAACAATAATTTACTTTAACTTAACAACCTAACCTATTTGTTCAATTCAGTTGGTCCTTTGGATGCTCCCTGCCTTCAGTGTCCCTAGTGTCCCTGCAGTGTCTTGCAAACAATACCAAGACGTGTGTTCAAATGCTTTAATTAACTGGGTGATTTCCGTCTGTGTGAAGCTTTGCTCAATAAATGTTCTCCACTTTTTGAAGAATCTTTTAGTGGACTTCTCCTTATGTTTCTCCGAATCCAGTTTGTCGTACATCATTATTGTTTTTAGGGTATCAACTATTTCTGTATTTCTCGGTGTCTGTTTTATCAGCCAATTCCTAAGACCACCACACCCTTCTTAATTTCACTCCTGTCTGCTGACCACTGCCAGAGATATTTCTGTTATTTTGGCTCCTGTTCTGTTTTGTGATTCTGGTGTTCTGACTTTTACTTGTGTTCTGACTAACTCTCCTGCCTACTGTTTTTGTTCGCTGCCCGATCCGGTTTTGACCTCTGCTTGTTTCTGATTACGTCTTTGCCTGCCGATTCTGTCCCTGTTCTGCAATTCCTGGTTTGACCCTGCCTGTCGACTACTCTATTGGACTGCTGCCTTCCACAGGTAGACAAGAAAGCTGTGGAAAAAAAGCGCATATAGGGTCTTACCCCAGTATATAAGGAGTGGGAGGAGGGTGAAACTACTCACCAGATATCGTTGTGAAAGTCACAACAACTGTAGTCGCATGTAGAATCTGATCAAAGGCTGCAGCCACCCGAAAAGGCTGATAACAGAGAGCATGAGAGAGGGGTGTTTAATACTGAGCCAAAAGATAACTGGAACAGATGTTTAGATTAATGTATCTTTATTTTCATCCAGGTCTACGCATTTCAGGAGCCACTGCCCCCTTCCTCAGGACCGTCAGGAAAGACAAACATCAAATCTGTCAAACACACAGATTGACAGATTTGATGTTTGTCTTTCCTGACGGTCCTGAGGAAGGGGGCAGTGGCTCCTGAAACGCGTAGACCTGGATGAAAATAAAGATACATTAATCTAAACATCTGTTCCAGTGCTCTTTTGGCGCAGTATTAAACACCCCTCTCTCATGCTCTCTGTTGTCAGCCTTCCACAGGTAGTGATCTCCAGGGCCCTGTATAATTCCAAATTCTTGTATAGGGGTTAAAGGGTTTCAGGGTTCTGGGGTTCCTGCTTAGTGAGTGGCTTCCCTCTATCCATTACAGTCTGTCTGAGTCTGTGGATCCAGGTAGGCGTTACAATGTCTCTGTCCAAGTTCCTCTCAGATTACTTAGCAGTCATTCAAACTGACCACAACGTCTATTAGCTTGGATGAAGAGCAGGGATATGTGGTTGGTGGCATTAAGTTTACAGAAGATTTCCTACACTGATACAGTGAAACAAGTACATTAGCTGGGACATAAATAGACCAAGATGAAGTTTCAGCTACTTACGATATTCAATTTTTTAATTCACTGGAAAGATTTTTTGGAAATAGAGAGGAATTGAAGCCAGATATGACAGGAATTTCCATAAGTACTGTATAAGAAGATGCACAGCCTGCAAAAGATAACACACAATATATAATTTGCCGAGTCTAATCATGCAAAGAGCCATTGTAAAAGTTCTGCTTTCCCATGTTGCCCCTTTACTGGGATAATAGAGACCACCAGCCCTGATGCGCATTTCACGTTGGATTTTCTCGGGGGGCCATCTGAAGATACTAGACATGAAAATATAAGGTTATAATCTGGCACATACAAAGTAAGAGTAGATATGTTACATCTGTGAAGACATGGCTATATGCATGGTTGCTATATTGGGTCTATAAGAAGGTGCACAGCAGCAAACGGAAACACACAATACATAATATGAGTCTAACCATGCAAAGAGCCATAGTAAAAGTCCTGGTTACCCATTTTGCCCCTGTACTGGGATAATAGAGACCATTGGCCCCGACACGTGTTCCGTGTTGGGATTCCTATGGGGGCCGAAACGCGCATCGAGGTAGGTGGCCTCTATTATCCCAGTACAGGGGCAACATGGGTAAGCAAGACTTTCCCTTGTGTGTTACCTTTTCAGGCTGTTTAAAAGAACAGAGAATCCTCAGTGGTTGATACCTTTTAATGGCTAACTGAAAAGATGGTAATAATTGCAAGCTTTCGAGACTACTCAGGTCTCTTCATCAGGCTGGTATAACACAAAATCTGAAGAGTCACATATTTATACACAACAGGACTTAGAATAGTGCAGTGAAAAAAACCAAAAAACAAGTTATATAAAACAGAACTATCACTATGGCAGGGGGCAGGAACCTGCCCCCTGCCATAGTGATAGTTCTGTTTTATATAACTTGTTTTGTTTTTTTTTATTTTTTTTTACTGCACTATTCTAAGTCCTGTTGCATATAAATATGTGACTCTTCAGATTTTGTGTTATACCATGCCTGATGAAGAGACCTGAGTAGTCTCGAAAGCTTGCAATTATTACCATCTTTTCAGTTAGCCATTAAAAGGTATCAACCACTGAGGACTCTCTGTTCTTTTAAACAATTTTTTTATCTCTACTGGCTAACACGGTACAAAGATATATTTTACTTTTCAGGCTGTGCATTTTCTTATAGACCCAATATAGCAACCTTGCATATAGCCATGTCTTCACATAAAAACATATCTACTTTTTACTTTGTATGTGCCAGATTAGAACCTTATATATTCACTAGAAGGTGGCCCGATTCTACGCATCGGGTATTCTAGAATTTACGTATTGTGTAGTTCATGTATGATTTTTGTTATATATATATAGAGATGTTGTTGTGTGTAGTTAGTATATTCAGTGGCTGACTGCCTATTTATTAAAGGTCAGGTACATTTCTGCCTATTGTGTGCATTATCTTCATATTCCTACTGCTAGTTGGAAGGGGGATTTTTGGTGCTTTATTACAGGTAATATTTGGTTCATATTTTATACTAATTTAGCACAACCCCCTCACCATTTGACACAGTGAAGTCTTAAAGCTAGCTACACATTTTCCGGCAGTGTGCAATATATACATATATCTCAGTTTAACAACGGAAAATGCTACTGGGAAAGTTCAAAAGTGATTAACTCGTGTGCAATACAATCCCTTTAAAACTCAATCTTTATTAAATAGTGTAAAATCGCCCAGGTGATTTAATCCAAAAACTCAAAAGGTAGCTCAAATGCTTATTGATAAAAAGGGAGCTATCAACCCCCTTGGGCTTCTTGATGATCCGATGACGGGCGGGGAAACGCGTCGAGGCCAAATACATAGCATCAACCTGAGGGAAGTACATTTATCCTAATTTGTTTTTTGATTGACATGCTGTAAGTGTATTGTGGCAGCAGATGTCATTTGTTCTGTACCTGGATTACTGACATTGAGGTATTAATCCTCCAAGTAAAAATTGAAAATGATGTATCATACTGTGTTGTAATCATCAAGTGTATCAGGTACAAAAGTTATCATTATATTGGTAGGGCTATTTAGGGAGAGTGAGGGTCAGCCGTCGAGGAACGGGGGCGCCCAGCTACGTTAGGGTGTCATACCCTCCGTTGATAGGCAGGGCCAGACACAGTGACATATTAGGGTCACTGGAGTGCAGAGAGGCTTGTACTGGCTTATCATTTTGTTATGATCTTATCTGCCTATATAACTTGAAAATTTTGGGCTGTCCTATAGTAGCTTCCTTTTTATCAATAAGCTGAGCTACCTTTTGAGTTTTTGGATTAAATCACCTGGGCGATTTTAAACTATTTAATAAAGATTGAGTTTTAAAGGGATTGCATTGCACACGAGTTAATCATATACATATATCTCCTCAATTTTTGTTGATCCCTGTATATACCCACACCTTATATTGTACTTTGGGATTATTTTGATCCACTATCTTTCCGCACCATGGTCTCTCTTTTTATATATTTGTTGTTATTATTTATTATTAATTTTTATTGTTTATTTGACTAATAAAATGATTTTTAATTATTTAAAATGCATTTTTACTCCATATTGTTTGGTTATTGGACAATAAGAGGCTGATAGGCTGACTCACAGAAAACTGGGACCGGCAGGTCCCTGTTATCTTCTTTTTTTTTTTTTTTTAAATCCGGTTCTGGTCTGGAATCAGTTTCCCGTAAGAGTCTATGGGGATCAGAAACCGGAAATGAAAAATGTTGGTAGAAGAGGTAGGGAGCGCGTGCGGTGTACTTACTGAAGATCAGTCATAGCGGCAAGCTGATTCCAGGTCGCGCATTCACTTCTGGAGAAGCTTCATTGAATATGCACTGCTTTCCCCGCTCACTGGTGCCTGTGATTAGTTGCAGTCAGACGCGCCCCACACTGAGTGGCAACGTGTCAGCTGACTGCTTCCATTCACAGGCATTATGCTTCTCTATATTGTAGGTCCAGGTCACACTGGTGTATGGCATCTGATGCGAGAGCATCGGATGCAATGTGCTAATGACCCTCTGCTCAGGTTCTGCTGCGAGCATGAGCCGAGTGTCACATGTGACTGTAACCCAATCCTGTGATCAGAGCATAGCTGCGGAGGAGAGGGAGAGATTCCCTCCATCTCCTCCATTGTCAGCCTATGTATATACCGCACTGCACTTGGATAACATCCGAGTGCGGTCCAATGTTTCTCTCACACCCATAGACTTGTATGGGTGCGATACAATCAAAAAGACTGCTGGAACACCATTGCAAAGGTGAATAGGGTGCTAGCCAAAATATACACAATCTATATTGTGGCAAGAATAAGAAACATTTAAGAAAATCAGGTTGGATGAACACAGAACTTAAACAGATGCTAAAAAGGAATAAATAAATGTTTATTAAATGGAAAGAGGGAGGCATATCTAAAGAAGAATATAACACTGTCTGCAAAACCTGCAGGGCACACATCAGATTAGCCAAAGCTGATAATGAAATAAGGCTTGCAAGAGATGTCAAAAGCAATAAAAAAGGATTTTGGCGTTATGTCAAAAATAAAAGAAAAGTCAAAGATGTTATTGGAATTTTACAGGATGAAAATGGTGAAGTTGTAAAAAATGATGTTGAGAAGGCCGAACTTTTAAATTGTTATTTTGCATCTGTTTTCTCTGAAAAAGTAAAATCAACTGATCTTCACCGTTCTATTGTAGGATTAGAAGAATCCAGGCCATCAATAAACAAAGAGATAGTGAGGGAATACTTAGCTAACATTAATGAATTCAAGTCCCCAGGTCCAGATGAATTGCACCCCAGAGTACTGAAGGAGTTAGCAGAGGAAATATTAGAACCACTCTTCATAATTTTTGAAAATTCTTGGAGAACAGAAGAAGTTCCAGAAGACTGGAGAAGAGCAAATGTTGTCCCCATCTTCAAAAAGGGGCAGAAGGTGGACCCAGGGAACTACAGGCCTGTGTTGTGAAAGTTAGTTATGTTTTGGCTGCTGGGAGGCTCCCTCTGGTGGCCAGGAATGGTTTGGACTTGGACCAGGTGTGTTGTGCAGTGGGTGTTTCCTTTGCTAACTCTCTGCTTATTTAAATCCTGGTCTGATTACAGGCTGTTGCCGGATGTCAGTTGTTCTTTGTATCTCAAGCCTGCTTAATCCTGCTCTACACCACAGCTTCCCCAGATAAGTGCTTGCTCTTTATTGTCTGGTTCTTTTGTTTATCTGGGTTTGTCATTTGCTGTGGTTGGTTTCAGTTTATTTGCTTGCAGGGATTTTCCCCCTCAGTGGATTGTTGAAGAACTCCCTGCAGTTCTGTGTGGAGTATAGCTCCTTTGGGTCCATGTGTTTGTGGCTTGTTGACTTTGTTATAATTCTTGTTTTCTGTTCATTGGTATGACAAGGGCACCTGTTATAGGATGGAGTTCAGATCGTGCGATCTGAGGGCCTTTTTGTACTATCAGGAAGTTGGCATTTTTGGTACTCGGGATCTTGTGAGACGCTCTTTTTGGTGGCCTTCCCTGTCCCGAGATGTCCGTCGTTTTGTGCAGTCTTGTGGAGTTTGTTCTAGGTCCAAGCCCTGTTGTTCACGTTCTAGTGGGCTATTATTGCCTTTGCCTGTACCTAAGAAACCTTGGACGCACATCTCTATGGATTTTATTTCAGAGCTTCCCGTCTCTCAGAAAATGACTGTGATTTGGGTGATCTGTGACAGATTCTCCAAGATGGTCCACTTGGTTCCCCTATCTAAGTTGCCGTCTTCATCAGAGTTGGTGCCTTTGTTTTTCCAACATGTTGTTCGTTTGCATGGTATTCCCGAAAACATTGTTTCTGACAGAGGGGTGCAGTTTGTATCCAGATTTTGGAGGATTTTTTGCTCCAAATTGGGTGTTCAGCTGTCTTTCTCCTCGGCGTTTCATCCTCAGACCAACGGTCAGACTGAAAGGGCTAACCAGACCCTGGAGACCTATTTACGGTGTTTTGTTTCTGCGGATCAGGATGACTGGGTTTCGTTTTTGCCTTTGGCTGAATTTGCCCTTAACAATAGAGCTAGCTCTACCACGTTGGTGTCCCCCTTTTTCTGCAATTTTGGGTATCACCCTAGGTTCCTCTCAGGGCAGCTTGAGGCGTCTGACTGTCTGGGGGTGGATTCGGTGGTCAACAGAATGCAGCAGATTTGGGGGCAGGTAGTGGATAAATTGTTTCAGTCCCAAGAAACTGCCCAAAAGTTTGCTAACCGGCGTCGGACTGTTGGTCCCCGGTTTAAAGTAGGGAACATGGTGTGGTTGTCCTCTAAAAATATTCCTATGAGAGTTCCGTCTCCTAAATTTAAGCCCAGATTTATTGGACCTTATAAGATTTTGGAGATTATTAACCCTATATCTTTCCGTTTGACTCTGCCTGCGTCATTTAAGATTCACAATGTCTTCCATAAGTCCTTGTTGAAGAAACATATGGAGCCAGAAGTTCCTGCAGCAGGGCCTCCTGACGCTGTTTTGGTACAAGGGGATCTGGAGTATGAGGTTGAAACAATTCTGGATTCCCGTCGCAGTAGGCGTCAGCTTCAGTACCTTGTGAAATGGAAGGGTTATGAGCAGGAGGGTAACTCTTGGGTTGTGGCTTCTGACATTCATGCGGACAGGTTGGTTCGTGCCTTCCATCATGCTCATCCCGAGCGACCCGGTGGCGTGAGTGAGGGTTCGGTGACCCCTCCTCAAGGGGGGGGTACTGTTGTGAATGTTAGTTATGTTTTGGCTGCTGGGAGGCTCCCTCTGGTGGCCAGGAATGGTTTGGACTTGGACCAGGTGTGTTGTGCAGTGGGTGTTTCCTTTGCTAACTCTCTGCTTATTTAAATCCTGGTCTGATTGCAGGCTGTTGCCGGATGTCAGTTGTTCTTTGTATCTCAAGCCTGCTTAATCCTGCTCTACACCACAGCTTCCCCAGATAAGTGCTTGCTCTTTATTGTCTTGTTCTTTTGTTTATCTGGGTTTGTCATTTGCTGTGGTTGGTTTCAGTTTATTTGCTTGCAGGGATTTTCCCCCTCAGTGGATTGTTGAAGAACTCCCTGCAGTTCTGTGTGGAGTATAGCTCCTTTGGGTCCATGTGTTTGTGGCTTGTTGACTTTGTTATAATTCTTGTTTTCTGTTCATTAGTATGACAAGGGCACCTGGTATAGGACGGAGTTCAGATCGTGCGATCTGAGGGCCTTTTTGTACTATCAGGAAGTTGGTATTTTGCAGGGTTTTTCTCTGGCCACCATCAGTCCCTTTCCTGTCCTTTCCTATTTTAGTCAGTGGGGGCCTCACCTTTTGCTAATCCTGTCATCTACCTGTGTATTGTGTTTTTCCTATATCACCGCAGTCTTTGAATGTGGGGGGCTAGCTATTCTTGTCTATTTTCTGAGGCAGAGAGTTATTCATCTTTCCTTCCTTTAGGATAGCTAGTTCTCCGGCTGGGTTCGCGGTGTACAGGATGTTAGTTCACCCCTCGGCTACTTCTAGTGTTGATGGTTAGTAAGGGGATGGCGGCCAGATTAGTTGCCAATGCTCTTGTCACCTTTTGCCAATGATTTGTGGTGGTCTTCCATGGTTCCGGATCATAACAGGCCTGTGAGCCTGACTTCCATACCAGGAAAGATCTTTGAACAAATTATTAAACAACATTTATGCAAGTACCTGGATGAGAATGAAGTGATTAACCAGAGCCAGCATGGGTTTGTAACTAATAAGTCATGTCAGACTAACTTAATTTCCTTCCATGACAAAATCACTGACTGGGTGGATCAGGGAAATGCAGTAGAATATAGTACAGTCATATGAAAAAGTTTGGGCACCCCTATTAATGTTAACCTTTTTTCTTTATAACAATTCGGGTATTTGCAACAGCTATTTCAGTTTTATATATCTAATAACTGATGGACTGAGTATTATTTCTGGATTGAAATGAGGTTTATTATACTAACAGAAAATGTGCAATCCGCATTTAAACAAAATTTGACCGGTGCAAAAGTATGGGCACCCTTATCAATTTCTTGATTTGAACACTCCTAACTACTTTTTACTGACTTACTAAAGCACTAAATTGATTTTGTAACCTCATTAAGCTTTGAACTTCATAGGCAGGTGTAACCAATCATGAGAAAATGTATTTAAGGTGGCCACTTGCAAGTTGTTCTCCTTTTTGAATCTCCTATGAAGAGTGGCATCATGGGCTCCTCAAAACAACTCTCAAATGATCTGAAAACAAAGATTATTCAACATAGTTGTTAGGGGAAGGATACAAAAAGTTGTCTCAGAGATTTAAACTGTCAGTTTCCACTGTGATGAACATAGTAAGGAAATGGAAGAACACAGGTACACTTCTTGTTAAGCCCAGAAATGGCAGGCCAAGAAAAATATCAGAAAGGCAGAGAAGAAGAATGGTGAGAACAGTCAAGGACAATCCATAGACCACCTCCAAAGACCTGCAGCATCATCTTGCTGCAGATGGTGCCAATGTGCATCGGTCAACAATACAGGGCACATTGCAGAAGGAGAAGCTGTATGGGAGAGTGATGCGAAAGAAGCCGTTTCTGCAAGCATGCCACAAACAGAGTCGCCTGAGGTATGCAAAAGCACATTTGGACAAGCCAGTTACATTTTGGAAAAAGGTCCTGTGGACTGATGAAACACAGATCGAGTTGTTTGGTCATACAAAAAGGCGTTATGCATGGAGGCAAAAAAACACGGCATTCCAAGAAAAGCACTTGCTACCCACAGTAAAATTTGGTGGAGGTTCCATCATGCTTTGGGGCTGTGTGGCCAATGCCGGCACCGGGAATCTTGTTAAAGTTGAGGGTCGCATGGATTCAACTCAGTATCAGCAGATTCTTGACAATAATGTGCAAGAATCAGTGATGAAGTTGAAATTACGCAGGGGATGGATATTTCAGCAAGACAATGATCCAAAACACCGCTGTTGCAAAAACCCAAATTGTTATAAAGAAAAAAGGTTAACATTAATAGGGGTGCCCAAACTTTTTCATATGACTGTATATCTTGACTTCAGTAAAGCATTTGACAAAGTATCTCATACAATCCTTATTGAAAAAATGACCAAGTGTGGAATGGACAAGGCAACTGTTAGATGGATTTTTTAACTGGCTTAGTGATCGGAGTCAAAGAGTGGTCATAAATGGCTGCACATCCAGTTGGAAGACTGTTTCAAGTGGGGTACCACAGGGCTCTGTCCTGGGTCCCGTGTTGTTCAACATTTTTATCAATGATTTAGATGAAGGTATAAAGGGTAAACTGATTAAATTTGCTGATGACACAAAGTTAGGAGGAATAGCTAATACTAGAAAAGAGAGAGAGCGGATTCAACAAGATCTAAACAAGCTGGAACAATGGGCAGTAACTAATAGAATGGTTTTTAACAGGGAGAAATGCAAAGTCATACATCTTGGCAAGAATAATGAAAAGAGCATATACAGCATGGGAGGAATAGAGCTATCCAAAAGCATGTGTGAAAAAGACTTAGGTATACTATTAGATCACAGACTGAACATGAGTCAACAGTGTGATGCAGCAGCAAAAAAGGCAAACACCATTCTAGGATGTATTAACAGAAGCATACAGTCTAGATCACGTGAAGTCATTATCCCCCTTTACTCCTCTTTGGTCAGGCCTCATCTGGAATATTGTGTCCAGTTCTGGGCACCACATTTTAAAAAAAGACATCAACAAACTGGAACAAGTTGAGAGAAGAGTGACCAGAATGGTGACTGGTCTGCAAACCATGTCCTATGAGGAACGATTACAGGATTTAGGATTGTTTAGCTTGCAAAAGAGACTGAGAGGAGACTTAATAGCTGTCTACAAATATCTTAAAGGCTGTCACAATGTAGTGGGATCAGTTTTATTCTCATTTTCACAAGGAAAGACTAAAAGCAATGGGATGAAACTGATGGGGAGGAGACACAGATTAGATATTAGAAGAAAACTTTTTGACAGTGAGGGTGATCAATGAGTGGAACAGGCTGCCACGAGAGGTTGTGAGTTCTCCCTCAATGAAAGTCTTTAAAAAGAGGTTGGACGGACATCTGTCTGGGATGATTTAGTGAATCCTGCTTTGAGCAGGGGGTTGGACTAGATGACCCAGGAGGTCCATTCCAACTCTAATATTCTATGATTTTATGATTCTATGATTCTATATAAAGTATATAAATGTGCGGTTCCCCCCAATTTACAAAAATACAATTAGCCATATGAAAATTGAAAAAATTGAAATGTGACATAGCATAACTGCTGAGGATTATTTGAAAAAAGAGATATTTATCTAATATTTTGATCACACAACCGCACATAGAGGTAACATTTGGTTAGCTACCCACACACAAACAGGTTTTAACCGAATTTAGAGGTGAATTTGGTTAGGGACCCTATAAATAAGAGATTACCGTGAAGTAGTTATGGGGCAGTAATGAATTGATCAATACATTAGCTAAATATCTCTCTTTTTTTTTTCCAAATAATCCTCAGCAGTTATGCAATGTCACATTTCAAATTTTTCAATTTTTCATATGGCTAATTGTATTTTTCATTCCTTATGTATCATAAAGGAGTTATGCTTATTCAGATTTCTCTGAATTTGGTGTGCAGCTTTCACTTTGTATGGGTGCAACTGATAGGAGACTTGCAGACAATCGCAACATGCTGTGATTTTTTCCTCAGTCCGATTAGGGCTGAGGAAAAACTCGCGGATCTGAGCTGCAGCAATGTCTTACATGGGGCCCAGTGCAATGCGAGATTTTCTCACTGCACTCGTGTGAGGCATATGTCAGTGTGAATCTACCCGTACAGGAAAAATAAATAAATTAAAAAATTGGAGTAGGGTCCCCCCATATTATGATACCAGCACAGACAAAGCCCATGGCCACAGGCTGCAGCACCAGCCCTGTGCTTATCTTGACTGTGTACCAAAATAAGAGAAACTGCATGCGTTTTTTCTATTATTATTATTTAAATAAATAATTTTAAAAATGTGCGGTTCCCCCCAATTTTCATACCCAGCCAAGATAAAGCCCGACAGTTGGGGGTTAGTATTTTCAGGCTGGGGAGGGCCGTTGTTATTGGCCACATTCCAGCCTAAAAATAGCAGCCTGCAGCCACCCAGGATTGTCGCATCCATTAGATATGACAAGCCTGACGCTTTACCCGACTATTCCCGATTATCCTGGCGCAGTGGCAATGGGGTAATAAGGGGTTAATTACAGCCCACAGCTGCTACTAAACCCTAGATTAATGATAGCACAGGTGTCTATGAGATACCCCCATCACTAATCTGTAAGTGAAAGTAAATAAACACTGAAAAAAAACCCTTTATTTGGAATACAATACAAAAAACACCCTTTTTCACCACTTTAATAACCCTCTAAACACCCATAGGTTGCCAAATCTACACGAGGTTCCACGATGATTCCAGCTCTGGTACATTTCAGTCACAGCCAGCAGCCATAGAGTATGACTGCCCACTGTGAGCTCCAGGGAGAGAATGAATGAGCCGCGATGAGCGATGACTTGTTGCAGGCACATGCTGTCACACAGGCTGGGACGCATCTGACTGCAACCAATCACAGAAGCCTGGCTGGCCAGTGGGTGGGGAAAGCAGGTAAAGCAGTTCATATGTAAGAGCAATGATGAGCAGCCCAGTGAGGCCACAGTGTACAGCCGAGCAGGAGCAGTTTACAGCTGCGACGAAGCCTTGGTAAGTATGAAGCGCTTGCTTCAATCTTATTTTCTTTATTTTTCCTTTATTTATTTATTTTTAATTTCTCGAGTGCCAGATCCGGATCAAGCATTTGGAATCCTAGGCCCTGGCACGACACACGGACAACTTTGAAAACATGCGGATCTGAACTTTTACAGTCTCGGTCGGCTCATCACTTATTATATTATAAATCTGTCTTTATGATTAATTTTGGAAAAATATATTTTTCTAGGCAGACTATGCATGTATGAAAGAATTTATTAATTTTCTGTGGGTACTATTAGTCATTGATATTACATTTCAAATAAAAAAATCTTTACTTTTATATAGCGCTAACATATTCCGCAGCGCTTTACATACATCAGGAACACTGTCCCCATTGGGGCTCACAATCTAAAGTCCCTATCTGTATGTTTTTGGAGTGTGGGAGGAAACCCACGCAAACACAGGGAGAACATACAAACTCCTTGCAGATGGTGTCCTTGGTGGGATTTGAACCCAGAACCCCAGCGCTGCAAGACTGCAGTGCTAACCACTGAGCCACCCTACATTTCAGGAATTGTTATGATTAATAGAAAACTACATAACATACATAATATATCATAATCTGGGTAGAAAATATAACTAAATTTATGAGCAAATGTTATAAATTTTGTATATGCAACTTGTTAATATCCTGTTGTTTCCTGTATTTCTTTATCGAACAGAAGTCTGAAATGTGATCCTGTTACTGGCAAACAGCCTGCAATCTAGCAATGCCTTTCCAAGACCAGAGTTAAATCCAATTTCCTTAGCTACAAACGCAGATCCTGCTATGACTGGAATGGATGGCAAATATTTCTACCTATAGTAGGTTACTAAATCACTGCCAAAAGGTTTTTTCTACATGGGAACTTTCAATCCTTCATGCAAATCTGCAGAAAGGCCTGTGTGTATATGGTATTTTTTAGTGGTGTGCAAGCTGTACATTTTTTAATTAGAAAATTGTATTAGCCATTTATGATTTTCTAATTATATTGCAATGATTAATTTTGTTATACTGTGGTGTTACTTTTTATCATGTTTTATTATAGGGTGGACATATCATTGGTGCAGCCTGTACAGCCAAACAGGGGCCCAAGCAATGAGGGGGCCCAATCCAGTCCACAGCAGCAAGCAGCTTCAGTCACAAATAAAGGGGTGCATTAGAATGAAATATTGGACTGCAAAAGGCCCAAAGACAGTTCTTGCATAGGGGCCCTCTTCTGTGTGTGTCCCCCGTATTTTACTATGTATAAAAACATACTATAAGAAAGTACATTTAAAGCAGCATGAGATTAGTATGTAAAGTACAAAGAGCTGTTGTTGTACGTTCAATTAGTTATTATGACATTGGAAGAACTTCAGAAAAACATTTGCTGTTTTTCTTTGGAGGAAAGCGACGTAGAACAACTTTGATGTGGCTGAATCTCCAAAGGGCCAGCATAATGGACAAAACATGGATGAAAGGATTGACACCCAGAACACTGGACATGTGGCGCCCTGGACAATCCAGGTCGCCACAGGTACTGCAACAACACACCCCACACCCCGAGATAGGCACATCAGTCACACACAAATCCTTGTTACCTCCCTCCAGGGGCTGATGTCCACACCAGGTGGGGTGGAGCCAGGCGGTTGGCCCCACCCACTGAGGAGTTCACAGTCCTGGAGGCGGGAAAGGAAGTCAGAGTAGTTGAGTTAGGGAGAGTGAAGTGGAAGGAGCGAAGTGGCCGTGGAGGAGTAATCTGACCGTGTCTGGGTACGTGGCCCGGGCACCAAGAGCAAGGTTGGCAGATGGTGGTGGCCGTCTGCAGGAGAGGCCGATTGACGCGGAACCGTAGGACCGGGGTCGGGCGGTGGCCCGCCAGTACCGAACCGGGGAGCGAAGAGAAGCCAGCACAATCCGGCAGGGCCTACGGACCCCGACCAGGCTTGGAGTCGCCGTTAAACCGGTCAAATCTGTTAGCGACTGGAACCTCTGGGGTTTCCTAGCAGCAAAGACCCGATAGAAGGCAACCGTCCAAACCGAGGAGGGAAATACAGCCACCGCCAAGGCTAAAATTCCCAGGGCCAGAGCCTGCGGGCAAAAAGGGCTCCTCCAGCCCATATCCAAGCTGGGGAGCGGGTTACCGGTGGGAAGCCATCGGGACCAAAGATACACAACAGGTGCATGGAAAGGCAGCCACCACCAACTGTCCGGGAGTGACCACCGCAGCCGGCTGCGGGCCCCGTCCATCCAGCCGTTTGTTTTACCGGAGACTCCGTATACGTTATTGGCTGAGTGAGTACCACCGTGCCATCTGCCACCGCGCTGCCCCCGCGACCCTGCACCTCACCAACCCTGCCTTCCCCGTCACCTCACCGGGGCCCGGGACCACCAAATCCCCCTATCCACGGAGGGGAAAGAAACATCTCGGCTGCTCCCTGTCATCGCTCCTGGGATCCCCGTCCAGAGCAGCGGTGGTGCCCCAACCTCACCACAAACTGTGGGGAGGAGCGCCGCTCGAGTCCCCGGATCCGGCCCACCGCTCGAGCCACCGAGCAGCCAGCAGCAAGCAGCAGCAGCGCCGGACCCGAGCGTTAGCGGCGGCGGCCTCCTCCCACCCGCGACAGACACAGAACTAACCACATTACCATGTGAACTATATACAAACAATTCTGCAATGAAGATATATATTATACTAGCGGCTCATTAGAGTCAACCGATTTATGGGTTAAGATTTCTCTTTGTGTAATTACAATCCCTATATCTGCTTTTGGGGCACTTCAATCTCCCTTTCATTATTATTCATATGCTTATGGTACAGTTGTATAGCTTGGGTTGTTCTGGATACAATGATACCAAACATGTATTTGTTTGCTTACTTCAGTCTTTACATCAGCAGCATTTTCAGTGGAAAATATTTTTTCGTTACTTTTTCACAGCTTATTTTACATTTTTTCTATTTTTTTTTATGTTTTTGCCCCACAATTGACATCATATAGTAATTCTGATTTAATGTCCCTCATTCTGCAATAATGTTTCCAATCCTGATTCCCATCTTGTTACAATGCCCCCATCCTGTAATAATGTCCCCGTCATATAATAATGTAATAAAAATGCACCCTTCCTGTAAAGATGTCTTCCTTTTTATAGTAATGTTTAGTAATGTTCCCTTTCCTATAATAATGTCCCCCACCCTGTAATAATGGCTCCCTTGCAGTAATAACAATAATGGCACCATTTCTGTAATACTAATAGGGCCCCCTTCCTTTATCAATGTCCCCCATCCTGTCGCTCTTCTTATACACATTAAAAAAAAAACACGATTCTTCTCCCCTGTCTTGGTTGCCATGGTAAACAGCATCCTCCTCCTGCTCCACAGTCGGAGGGGTACAAAGAAGTCAAGTCATACACGATGGGCACGCCAATGTCAGATGCCAACCTTTGATAAAACTAGTGGCTGGTAAAGTTATTGCAGTATAGGGAGCCGGTGGCAGCTGAAGAAAAGTGCTCATATCGATGAGACCCCTTCCTCCCTGGACCAGGTTGAGATCATTTTGGGAGTTCCGGTGCCCATGCACTGTTGAATGCAACCTCAAGATATGGTCATGTTGAAAGCAAGAGTCCCTCTGTATGGTGACTCGTTGGAGTGACTAGTTGCAAAGCAGCTGTGAAGGATGAAGATTAGACATTATAAATGTACAATCAATGTTTTAAAATGGAATGGAGTGTACAAATAAAGTGAATTAGAATTAAAAAATCTTAAAATACTCTGAAACTTCTCCTTTCAAAGAGTTTGTGAAAAACAGCACATGCATGGCATCGAGTACTGTCCAATTTTTTTATAGACCCATTAATTTGAATTTGTGAGTTTGGTCCTTTACTCGAATCAAGATTAGACATGTTTTCATGATTTTCTGATTTTATTATACCTTTTGATGTCCCAACACTGAAGATTTGACACTTTCATACAATTTAAAGTAGTCAGTGTACAGCTTATATAACATTGTCAATTTGTTGTGCCCTCTTTAAATTACTCAACACACAGCCTTTAATGTCTAAACTGCTGTCAACAAAAGTGAGTACACCCCTAAGTGAACATGGCTAAATTGTGCCTAAATAGTCATTTTCCCTTCCCAGTGTCTCTCGGTGGGGGTCACCCCTTCCATCTAATAGTGCGTAAGGGGGACTCTGTGTTTTCACAGCGGAAAAAAAGGCAGGAGAGTGTCTCTTTGGCCCCAAAGGGCGATCAAGAATGAGCGCTATTTACCCTACTATTCGTCCAGCGTGACGAGGTCTCAGTGGGGACTTTAATGGTCTTCCCTCTTTTTCGGATGGCAGGGAAGGCAGCCTGGCAGCCTTAAACTTGTCTGAGTTTCTAGGCTTATAAAGAACGGGACACTGTAATAATCCCTCTCTTTTCATATTTTTGCCTTTTTTCGCTTAACAATTCTGCATATTGACATTAGATGTAAGTTACCTTAGGTTTACTGTGTTATGTTATATTGGTAAAAGGGAGGAGTATTTTTTTGGGGGGGAAGTTTAAGTGGGAGTTTGAGCAGTAGACCCTTGCTCGCTGTATGTGGTGAGGGGGTCGTTCATCATTATTTTGTCGAGCGTGGATCTGTGCCTGGGCCGGATGTCTGTATTTGTCCCCATTTTCTACTGTTGGACCCCGGGCTGATCCCTGGGTCTAAGAGCTTTGTATGAGCTTTCTTTCCTCTTCTTCTTCGTCTCCCATCTGTCTTCTTCCTTCTTTCCTACCTCTTTCTTTGTTGGGTCTTTTCCCTATTCCCTCCTTGTCTTTCCTTCACCCCCTTTTTTTGTTTGCCTTTTCTCTCTCCTTTTCTAGTCTTGCCGATCCCCCTGGGGGCCCATGAGGCTCCATAAAAAATGTCCAAGCCGTGGGCCGAAGTACAGATTGGTTCCTTGAATGTGAAGGGCCTGCACAGCCCGAAGAAGCAGTCAGCCCTTCTGAATTTGTTATGGAAAAACCACATACAGATAGCCTTTCTCCAAGAGACCCATTATTGCTCAGAGAGACCGTACAGGCTGTCAGACAGGCGCTATCCGACAGTGTACCACTCCTCCTCCCTGGACTCCAGATCCAGGGGACTTGCATCCTGTTAGCTAGATCTTTACAGTGGGAGCTGTTGCAGTTGAGGACAGATGATGAGGGGAGGCTCATGATGATAAAGGGTTGTATTGCCTCACAAATTTTTATTTTCGTGGCAATATACCTACCAAATTCGGGACAATGCCCTGCACTCCTGCGGTACCTTGAGATGGTAGACTAATTAATGGAGGGCACCCTAGTTCTGGGAGGGGATCTCAATGTCTTGTTAGACCCACAGCTGGATAGCTCCAAAGGGGTTTCTTATCTATCACAGGGGGCATTTCGACGGATTAAGTGGGGGCTTCATGACCATCAGTTGATAAACGCCTGGCGGTTGCTGCACCCATCAGACAAGGATTTTTAATTTTACTCCGCAGTCCACAACAGTTACTCTCGACTGGATCACCTCCTAGTCAAACATGGGGACCTCCATCTTCTGGTGACGGCATCAATCGAGAGTATATATTTTTCTGATCATGCACTGATAACCCGGTTGCCCTCAGCTGCCCTTCTGACAGGCAGAGTCAGTGGATTCTGAACATCTCGCTGCTGGATGACCCGACAGTGATGGGGGAGGTTCACACGGCCCTAGCGGAATACCTGGAGGACAATGCGTCGGGTGATGTGTCATCTATCATAGTCTGGGAAGCACACAAATGTGTAGTTCGAGGGCTTTTCATTAAGCACGGCTCGCGGTTAAAGAGGGAGTATGCGGCTGAGGTGGCTGCTCTTCTTTCCGAAATTCATAGATTGGAAATTCTGCACAAAGGATCTAGAGACGTTATGGCTGGTCCTCTCCTAATCAAAAAGTGAGAGGAACTACATACTCTCCTGAATCACAAAGCAAGGGGTACCCTGTTAAAGTGCCGGAGGCATTTCTACGACTTTGGAAATAAGAGCGGGAGAACTCTGGCGAGGGCCTTGCGCTCCCAGAGGATGAGGGGGGTATGTTCCTTGCGTCCGGTCCCCGGGGGGTAGTTTGGCTGTACGACCAAGAGATATTGCATCTGCTTTTGGGGAATTTTATGCCCCTCTCTATTCTTTTGACAATCCTCGATCTGGACAGGCCATGGTGGATTTCCGTTCCCAGATAAGTAAATGTATCCGCAGCTCGAGAATGAGACAGTTTAGGGCAGAGGTTGTAGCTGCAATGGAAAGGCCTATCACTGAGACGGAACTCCTAGCAGCTATTGAAAAGCCCCAGGACCAGAATCGACTCCCTTTAGTTTATTATAAAAAGATGGGCTCTTTATTAATTTCTCCCTTCCTACAGGCCTATAATAATGTGGTCCTCTCTGCAGAGTCACCGGTCCCTCATGACACATTGTCAGCTACTATAGTTGTAATTCCTAAAGAGGGGAAGGACATAACCCATTGTGCTAGCTATCGTCCTATATCCATTCTGAACACGGACCTGAAGATCTTTGCGAGAATCCTGGCGGATAGGCTGTCCTCTCTGTTGGGAGAGATTGTTCATCCGGATCAGGCTGGGTTCATGGGGTGCAGGGAGGCTAGGGACAATAGAACGAAGGCCTTGAATCTTAGGCTGCTTTCACACCTACGGTTTCTGCAATGCGGCACAATCCGGCACTTTGCAGGAAAATCGCAACCGTTTTTTTTTGCTGCCGGTTGCATCTTTCCTGCATAGACTTTAATTAGTGCCGCATTGTGCCGCATGGCCTTGCGTTCCATCCGGTTTTTGCCGCATGCGGCAGATTTAGCCGATGCGGCGGCCGGATGGAACGTTCCCTGGCACGTTTTTTCGTGCGGCAAAAAAAAACCGCATCGCACCGCATACGGCCGACGCGGCACATTTTTCAATGCATGCCTATGGCGGCCGGATGCGGCGCGATGCGGCAAAAAACGCATCCGGCCGCCGCATGCATTTTTTGCCACTGTGCATGCTCAGTAGCATGCCGCAAGCGGCAAAAACCGGACGGGCCGCATGGGAAAAACGTATGCAAAGGATGCGGTGTTTTCACCGCATCCGTTGCATAGCTTGCACAGCCGGATTGAGCTGCACAGCTCAAGCCGGATGTGTGAAAGCAGCCTTATACATAAAGCCCACTTGGAGAAACTTCCCATAATGCTTCTCTCCACCGATGCTGAGAAGGCCTTTGATAGGGTCAATTGGACGTTTATGACAGAGGTTCTGCGGGCTGTGGGTTTGGGTAGCTCCATGCTGAGATGGATTGGTTCCCTGTACAGTGTTCTTTCAGCAGCAGTCAGGGTGAATGGACTTTTGTCCGACAGGTTTCCTATTGCCAACGGTACCAGACAGGGGTGTCCCCATTCCCCTCTGATTTTTGTGCTGAGACTGGAGCCTCTCCTACGTCATATCCGACGCAATTGCGATGTATCTGGTCCTCGGGTTAAAAAAATGAATTTAAAGTTGCCGCCTATGCGGACGATCTCTTATTCTTTCTCACTAACCCCAGGGTGTCCCTACCTAACCTGCTAAAGGAATTTGAAAAATATTCTGTCCTGTCCAATTTCAGAATAAATATGTCAGAAGCCCTGAATATGTCTCTGCCTCCTGAATTAGTTTCAACTCTTAGGTCATCTTTCAGTTTTAAATGGGCCGACCAGTCTCTGAAGTATCTGGGGATTCACTTGGTGGCTGACACCAATTTTCTCTATAAACTGAATTTTCCCCCTCTTCTCCAGAATATCCTTGAGGACTGTGTCAGGTGGGCCAAAGGCCTGTTTACGTGGTTTGGGAGATGTGATATTTTTAGGATGAACGTGCTCCCTCGCATCCTCTACCTCTTCCAGGCTCTTCCCATAAGGATCCCCGGTTCTTTTTTAAGGACCTAGGGTTCCTTCAGACTAAATTTATTTGGGCCAATAAGCCAGCCCGCCTCTCACGGTCCTTATTGAGTAGATCTAAAAGAAGAGGGGGTTGGGAATCCCAGACATGAAGTCCTATTACTGGGACTCACACTTGGTCAGAGTGATTGATTGGTGTCGCCATCCCCTTGTGAAGCCCTGGTTATTATTGGAGCAAAGTTTCTCCGAGGTCCACCTCCCAGCCGCCCCTTGGATATCGCACGTACCGCTTCACAGTCTGAGGCACCACCCTACTATTGGGGCCACATTGGAGTGCTGTTCTATGCGTGTCATCCAGCAGAGACTGCTGCCTGTGCCCTCTCCTCTTTCGCCCGTGATTGGTTAACTGGACTTCCACCCTGGCCTGTCAGATCCGGTCCTTCGTCGATGGATTCTGGAGGGGAGATTTCAGGCCTTTCACTTGGGGGTTGGGGGAGATTGGCCTTCCCTGAGGGAAATCAAGGATTGCATGGTGCCTGTCCCTCTGGGTGGATGGAGATCTAGACAACTCAAACATTTCCTCGCCACTCTCCCTGACTATGCACAATTTGCCGGCTGTCTTGCCGAGATTGAAAACCTCTGTCTGGGAGAGGGGGTCTTGCGACACTCCTTCTCCTTGTTGTTTAGGTTGTTGGCCAGTCCAGCTGATGCCCCACCTCCAGGTTACCTGTTGCAGTGGGAACGAGTCCTGGAACTATCCCTGTCGGATGCGCAGAGAAGCAACGTCCTAACGCTGGTGCAAAAAAACTCAATAAGCTCCAGGTTTCAGGAGTCTAATTCCAAACTCTTGGCAAGATGGTACGGGATTCATTCCAGACTGCACAGGATGTTCCCGGGAGTGGATCAAGGCTGCTGGAGATGCAGGAAGGAGGTGGGAGATTTTGTGCACATTTTCTGGTCCTGTCCAGCTTTGGAGCGGTTCTGGGCCGAACTGGGTGAGGTGATCAGACATGTGACGAGTACGACTCAGACTCAGACTCTATGTCCGGAGTTGTTCTTATTACAGCTCTCGGAGGCCCCGGTCTCCTCGTACAAAAGATCATTGTTACGTTTCTTGATGATGGCGGCTAGATCATGCATCCCCTTGAAATGGAAATCTGGCGCTCCCTTTGGGCCTCAAGGTTTAATGAGCTGCTACTAATGGAGGACTTGACCTCTTCACTTAATGACAGGTACGAGCACTTCTATAGGACCTGGCTCCCTGGCTGGAATTTAAGTTTTCAGGCAATTATGACCGCTTGTTGGCTCACTGATACTATCACTTTGGTTTGAATGGGGCTCCCGTTCCCCAGAGGGATCAGCCTTCCACCACCCCTTCTCCCTCTTTGTTCCACCTCTACCTTCCCCGACTTCTCTCTAACCCCCCTTTTTTTTCTCCTCTCACTTTCTCTCTCTTCCCTTCCTTTCTTCTCTATTATTATCTTCAGAGTCTCTCCCCCCTTAGGGCAGCGGGGCCCGGTCCTTGTCCGGTGCTGTGTGGTCTGTCCAAATCCCCCCTTTTGTATATATTAAAATGCTCAGATCTACATTCTGGTTTGGGTAGGCTGACTGGAGTATTTTCTGTAACTGTACTCGACTCGCCCTTATACCCACTGTTATGTGTATCAGGTTTTGATTTGTCAGCCTTTGGTTTGTTGTGATCTGTTTATAAATAAAGAATTTTAAAAAAAAATAAATAAAAAGAACTGTTGATCTACATAAAGATGGACTAGGTATAAGAAAATTGCCAACAACCTGAAACTAAGCTGCAGCACATTGGCCAAAATCATATGGCTCTTTAACATGGCAGGATCCACTGAGAACAAGCCTTGCCATGGTCGACCAAAGAAGTTGAGTAAACATGCTGTGTCCTATCCACAAGTTGTCTTTGCAGTATAAACATATGACTGCTGAGAGTATTGCTGCAGAGGTTAAAGGAGTGGGGGGGTCAGCCTGTCAGTGCTCAGACCATACGTTTCAAACTGCATCAAATTGGTCTGCATGGCTGTCGTCCCAGAATGAAACCTCTTCTAAAGATGATGCACTAGAAAGCCCACAAACAGTTTGCTAAGACAAACAAAGAATATGGATTACTGGAAGCATGTCCCTTGGTCTGATGAGACCAAGATAAAGATATTTGATTCAGATGTCAAGCGTGTGTGGCAAAACTAGATGAGGAACACCAAGACAAGTGTGTCTTGCCTACCGTTAAACATCGGGGTTTGAGTGTTATGGTTTGGAGCTGCATGAGTGCTGTTGGCTGTGGGGAGCTACAGCACATTGAGGGAACCATGACTGCCAATATGTAGTGTAACATATTGAAGCATAGCATGATCCCCTCGATTCAGAAACTGTACTGCAGGGCAGTATTCCAACATAATGACCCCAAACACAACTTCCAAGCAGTGGTGTACATAGAAATCATGGGGCCCCATAGCAAAAGTCTGAATGGGCCACCCCTCCCAATAAAATAAAAAAAAAAAATTACAACAAAATATTAACATAATAATCATCATACATGCTACTGGCGCCAGCACGTTACTGAGGGTGACATACACGTTACTGCGGGTGGGTTATAGTTAGAAATAACACATACTACATAGTGTTACTGAACAGCACCCACCATACCAAGGCCAATAATAGATTGCAAAATAATGCCACCACTCCATGACCAAATATTATGACCACATATGTCCACTACACCAAGACCAGTGGGTTCACACCGCAAATCTCCAAAGAATCTGCAATATGTGAACTTGGCCTAAAGTAGCGATATCCTCCTTTGTGCCCTTCACCACACACAATATACATTTTCACATCTGTCTCCCCCATATAATGGTAACGATTATGACCCCCTTAATAGCCTTAGGAACTACAGTAAAACTCTCAACAGTACAGGGATAATACACACACACACACACACACACAGTGATGGCACAGCCCAGGAGCAACACACACACAGTGCTGGCACAGCATAGGGGCGACACACACACACACAGAGTGATGGCACAGCGCAGGAGCAACACACACAGGGATGGCACAGCATACAGGCGACACACAGTGATGGCACAGCCCAGGAGCAACACACACAGTGATGGCACAGCACAGGTGCAACACACACACACACACACATTGATAGCACAGGGGCAAAACACACACCTTGATGGCACAGTACAGGGCAGTTTCTTTCTGTAGTGTTACAGACATTTGTATATGTAGCGCCCTGGAAAACCAGGTAGATGTACATGTAGGCCAGGGCGCGTACATCCCAAGGGTCAGCGTCAGACGGGCACGGCTCCCAACCAAAGGACCGGGAGCGGACTCCCACATTTCACACCGGGAAGTCCTACCTACAACACACTGAGTGCAGAAGAGAGAGACTTTGACTACCAACCCGGGTGTGGGATCAGATACACCCGTCTGCGGCAGCCGGCAACCATCACCTTGGTTTACCACAGGACTCCCACGTTTCACACCAAGAAGTCCTACCTACAACACACTGAGTGCAGAGGAGAGAGACTTTGACTACCAACCCGGGTGTGGGATCAGATACACCCGTCTGCGGCAGTCGGCCACCATCACCTTGGTTTACCACAGGACTTGTGTGCTTTATTCGAGCGTGAGTAACATCCCCAGCCTGGCCGGGTGCACCAGCCCCTGCACTCACAATCCTCAGCATAGAGACACTGGGTCCCGGGACATCCATCCCTACCCACGGAGGGGTTAACATCCAGCTGCCAGCCCAACGTCCCCGTGAGCCCCACAACGGCAGTGGTGGTGCTACATCTCACCACACAGAGTGGGTGGCGTCACAGACATTTTACAACCAATCCCATATAAATACGTCCTCTTTTATTCGGAGTGTCCGCGCAACCCCCGGGTCCGGAGAACACCTCAAGCCGCACCGTAGATCCGGATCCGAGCAGCACCGGCTGCTGGCACGGGGGCGGCACATATATAATAATACTCACCTGCTCCTGTGAAGTGAGAGATCGTTAGTGGCTCCAGCCTTCCTGTTGCATGCACTTCCTGTGAGTCCTCCTGGCTCCTCCTACTGACCTACACTTTTTCTTTCAATTCCTTCAGTTCTCTGCTTCTCACTGTTTTCTGCTCTATTTGCTCTTCTCTCTTTTCTATGGTCTCTACTCCTCCACTCTGTTTTCCTGTTCATCTTTGTTTCTCCCACGCTGTACTGAACAAGCTCCGCCCCCTCTCCTGATTGGCTGTTCTCCTCCTGGCATCTCTGACAGCTCTCTGGAGGAAGAAGCTGCCTGGTCATTCCCGCCTCTTCAGCACAGGCCCCGCACAGTGTGCAGTGAGTGTGGGTGAGACTGCATCTCTGTGTTGTGGTCAGCCTGCAGCTATAAAATCCGTGCGGCACCCAGCGGCTTTAATCAGCTGTTTGGTGATGCCCGGGGCATGAAAGTGAAAATGCACACACAGTGGGCAGCCACCTCCGGGCCCCTCCAGCTAATGGGCCCCGTAGCAGTGACGTGGTCTGCCTCTATTGACGATACGCCACTGCCTCCAAGATGCCCCCTTAATTGCTAAATAAACTGAGGGTAATGGTGCTTGACTGGCCAAGCTTCTCTCCAGACCTAAACCCTATTGAGCATCTATGGGTCATCCTGAAATGGAAGGTGGAGGAGAAAGATCTCTAACATCCACCAGCATTGTGATATTGTCATGAAGGAGTGGAACACGATTCCATTGGCAACCTGTGAAGCTCTTGTGAACTCCATGCCCCAGAGAGTTAAGCTAGTGTTTGAAAATAATGGTGGCCACACAAAATCTTGACACTTTGGGCAAAATGTGTTCATTTTCACTGTACTCACTGTACTCACTTTTGTTGCCTGCAGTTTAGACATTAATTGTTATGTGTTGAGTTATTTAGAGGGCACACCAATTTTACACTGTTAAGCGGGCTTTACACGCTACAATATATCTGACGATGTGTTGGCGGGGTCACGTCGTAAGTGACGCACATCCGGCATCGTAAGTTATATTGTAGCGTGTGACAGCTACGTGCGATTGCGATTGAACGTTAAAACGTTCATCGCATAAACGTTGTTCAATTGCTAAAAATTGAACGTGAGGTTGTTCAATGTTCCTGAGGTACCACACATCGCAGTGTGTGAAACCCCGGGAACGATGAACAGATATTACCTGCGTCCCGTGGCTCCCGCCAGCAATGCGGAAGGAAGGAGATGGGCGGGATGTTTACGTCCCACTCATCTCCGCCCCTCCGCTTCTATTGGCTGGCTGCCGCGTGACGTCGATGTGACGTCCCTCCCACTCCAGAAAATGGACGTTCGCTGCCCACATAGAGGTCCTATGGAAGGGTAAGTACGTGTGACAGCAAATAATCGTTTGTGCAACACGTTCAACAAATTGAACGTGCCGCACATACGATGGGGGCGGTTACGATTGCATATGATATCGTATGCTTAATCGTAACGTGTAAAGCAGGCTTTATACAAGCTGTACACTTGTTGGGGTGAACACTACCGGTGTCCACAAGTTGCCTGCTCCTGACCTAATTGATATTGATCAAGTGCATGCATGAAAGAATGAGATCAGACAGTCAGACGTAGCCTCTCCATCATCAGAGAATGACATAGCTTCAACTGCCCTTATTTTAACAGAGCACCTGCTTATATAAACAAGGAAAAACGGTGTGGTTAGCTCTACAGTGAGCATGCTCAGATGTGTCCATTGATGGTAAGTTGGTCAGTGGGTTGGTCCATGGGTCGGTCAGTGGGTTGGTCCTCGGCTTGGTCAATGGATTTGTCCTTTTCTCCCATCTATACATTCCTTGCATTCCTTGCATACCAGGGCAGGGTGTGGAGAACAGGAATCGGCAGCCATCTTTAGATCTGTCACATGCATATCTCTAAACAGGCTTATGTAGGGAGAAATAATACATTTGATCGGTCATTTCCCACAATCCCCTACGTCTCAAGGTTAATTAAGTATTTGATCCAATAGCCCTCCTTAACAGTCCCCCTAAATACTTTATTAACCTTCTGACCCTACCGTGGTCCCCTAACACATCAGCCCAAATGCGCATCTCCAATTCTTTTTAAGCTGCCGATTAGACGAGCAATGCTAAGGCTTTGCTCCCCTTGGTACTGACTTTACTCATAAGGGAGTCTGATATACTCACCCTACTCTATTCTGTAACGATCTCCTTGTTTGGGACTGAAAAGAATTGAAGATGGCTGAATGGTCCTGTATCCACAGGATAATCAGCTTTTTGAGCTAGGAAAGTGGGAACTGATGATTCTATTCCTTTTTCTTTACACAGGAAAAACACAACATATTATGATAGCTGCGATAAAAGGATAACAATGCCTATCTGGGCTAGGCATCTCTACAATCCCTTCATGTCTACTAGTTTAAACGTACTGAGATGGGTGCAACCAGCACAGCCGCCATATATATATATATATATATATATATATATACTGTATATGTCCAATAGCTAGGTGCCGCTGTCACCAGACTGAGGGTTTTTCCAGGTTGATGACTTAGGGCGGCTTTGCACGTTGCAACATCGCACGTGCGATGTCGGTGGGGTCAAATCGAAAGTGACGCACATCCGGCGTCACTTTCGACATTGTAGTGTGTAAATCCTAGATGATACAATTAACGAGCCCAAAAGCGTCGTTACCGGTGTATTCTATGACATTTCCATAATGCCGGTGCCGCGACAGGTACGATATTGTTCCTCGTTCCTGCAGCAGCACACATCGCTGTGTGTGAAGCCGCAGGAGCGAGAAACATCTCCTTACCTGCCGCCGGCGGCTATACGGAAGGAAGAAGGTGGGCGGGATGTTTACATCCTGCTCATCTCCGCCCCTCCGCTTTGATTGGCCGCCTGCCGTGTGACGTCGCTCTGACATTTACGACCCGCCCCCTTAGGAAGGAGGCGGGACGCCGGCCAGAGCGACGTCGCAGTAGAGGTGAGTGCATGTGTGGCGCCCCTGAGGCTTCCGTCGCCACAGAGACATTGCACCCCAGTCAGAGGTGTGATGTCCCATCCTGGGTAAGGAAAGGGGTACATGCCAGTTCACAGGTAAAACTGCACTAGACCCATTGCTAGGCACACACTGGGACCAGGGACAGTGGCAGCAACCCTCCCATGCTGCATGCTGAGAGGGGCCGTAAGACCCATCCCTGCTCCCATAGGGTGGTAGCTTAGCAACCGGGGGGTGGGAAGAGCCAGCCGAGTGTAGAGCTGAGAGGAAGGTCAGAGTTTCAGTTTACCTCAGAGAGTGAGAGAGTGAGGAGCCAGCATGTAGTTGTGAAAGAGAAAGGAGCTCTGTGAGTTCAGAGTGTCCGCACCAGAGAAAGAAAGCAACAGAGAAGGAGAGAAACAGAGAGTAGAAGAAGAGCTCTAGTCAGGCAGGAGCTAAAGAAAGAAGAAAGTGACGCTTCCTGGTGAAGACCCTGGGACTCGGAGGGTCCAGGTGACACTAAGCAGGGAACGAAGGGATTCCAGGGCCACAGATAGCTGACTTCACTGGCCACCAGCTCTGAAGCTGAGAAAGGACACAATTAGAGGGGTGCACTGGCATCAACCCCCAGATCTACCCGGGATCGGCGGAGGTCCCTGACGGTGGTCCCAGCAGTCCAAAGGCTCCTGCAGGCCTTGACAAGAACTGTGAGTAAAGACCTTGAAACTGCACCCCTGGTGTTGCCTCAGTTATTTCTCTGCATAGACACTAATAAGCACCAACAGTGTCCCCGGGGCACCGCTCCACCTGTGGGGAGGGAGCAGTACCACCATTGCTGCCATATCATCACCCCGGAGGCCTCACACAGCAGCGGCGGCTTAATAGCCGCAAACCACAGGTGGCGTCACAAAATAAAAAAAACTTTAATTACTCCCAAGTCACCAGCCATTTAAACTGACACCGACCAGGGCCACGGAGTCGGGCCCCGCCACCACTGACGACCCCCGGACTAGTCCGGCCTGGCACCGGGTGTCCCATAGCCCTGGGGTGGGCGTGTCAACTTTGGCGTCACAAACAGGATTTCGTGCCCGGTCCCACCGGGTACTGTGCGCCTGCAGAAACTGTGCTTAAAAGACTGTGTTACTGTTTGAAAACTGCCGCCGCCATTAGCCTCGCTGAGCGCAGGAAGAAGGGGGGCATGCCTGAAAAAGAGCGCGAAGGGAGCGCGCCATCAGAGCGCCGTTAAACCGTGCGACCCAGAAGGGAATTTGAAAAGAAAGCGGAGCCTGGTAAGGTCCACTAAGGAGAAGTCGACTTACTGGCCGGAGAACGAGGATCACGAAAAGACCAAGGGGGAGCGGATGTCTGCGTTCAGCCCTGTCGGCAGCATGGCGGGACTCCGAAGTGGAAGAGGCGGAGTGGCCTTTGATGTGGAGGATCGCAGCCCGAGTGAGCTCCCCGCGGGAACCGCTGCCTGGTTGGAGCGGGAGCTGGGTCGATTCTGCGTCTGGGTGAGAGCACAGACACTGCAGCAGGTGCTCGACTGGAAGGCGGAAGTCCGGAGGATGGTCGCCGCGGTGTGGGCGCAGGAACAGAGGGCCGCCGCAGCAGCCGTGTCGCGTGAAGATAAAGCCACGCAGACCCCCCACGGCATCCCTCCTCAGCTGGGAGCCAGGACCCGACAGCACCGTGACGAGTGAGCCCTGTGAAGCACCACTCCGGGATCAAGAGGTATCGTGTACGCTGCCCTCGCCACCGTTCCCGCTGGAGGTTCAGAGCTCGGGGATGTATTGTGCCTGGAGAAGAAGTCCGGTGTCCCATACGACATTGGCACAGTACGGTCCCCTGCAATGGTAATCGCATCCGTAAGTTAACCCCTGAAGTTAAACATTCGAGTTGAAAGTTTTAAAGGACCTGCTCCAGAAATAATGCTTCCTGCCTTTGTTGAACGTCCCTAAGTTCTCCAGGAGATGCCACCCAGCACAAGAGGTGGAAGGAGGAGGACCTTGTCTGACTTGTTGACCGTCGCTGGGTCAGAGTCCCAGTGGGCGCCATCAAGGGTCGGAGCCCCTGGTGGAGGACGACAAGGAGTTAATGGAGTCAGGACAGTACATAGCCCCTGAATGTCTGCCGATTGTTCTTTTCGAAGATGACACCCTATTCCTGAATCCTTGTCCCCTGTTCTTTTTGAAGATGACCCCCCCTGTTTATGTGTTACCGGGCCACTGGACTGGAATGTGGTCCCCGGTGAATGTGTTACTTATGTGCCTCCCATAAAGGGATGTAATGTCCTAAAGTTTTAATGTTTTATGCATAACAAAATTTTGCAGTTTCTTCCATTGTTTTTGTTGTTTCAGCCCGAGGACGTGCTGGGATTCGCTGTGGGGGAGTGTGGCGCCCCTTAGGCTTCCGTCGCCACAGAGACATTGCACCCCAGTCAGAGGTGTGATGTCCCATCCTGGGTAAGGAAAGGGGTACATGCCAGTTCACAGGTAAAACTGCACTACACCCATTGCTAGGCACACACTGGGACCAGGGACAGTGGCAGCAACCCTCCCATGCTGCATGCTGAGAGGGGCCGTAAGACCCATCCCTGCTCCCATAGGGTGGTAGCTTAGCAACCGGGGGGTGGGAAGAGCCAGCCGAGTGTAGAGCAGAGAGGAAGGTCAGAGTTTCAGTTTACCTCAGAGAGTGAGAGAGTGAGGAGCCATCATGTAGCTGTGAAAGAGAAAGGCGCTCTGTGAGTTCAGAGTGTCCGCAACAGAGAAAGAAAGCAACAGAGAAGGAGAGAAACAGACAGTAGAAGAAGAGCTCTAGTCAGGCAGGAGCTAAAGAAAGAAGAAAGTGACGCTTCCTGGTGAAGACCCTGGGACTCGGAGGGTCCAGGTGACACCAAGCAGGGAACGAAGGGATTCCAGGGCCACAGATAGCTTCAGAGCTGGTGGCCAGTGAAGTCAGCTGAGAAAGGACACAATTAGAGGGGTGCACTGGCATCAACCCCCAGATCTACCCGGGATCGGCGGAGGTCCCTGACGGTGGTCCCAGCAGTCCAAAGGCTCCTGCAGGCCTTGACAATAACTGTGAGTAAAGACCTTGAAACTGCACCCCTGGTGTTGCCTCAGTTATTTCTCTGCATAGACACTAATAAGCACCAACAGTGTCCCCGGGGCACCGCTCCACCTGTGGGGAGGGAGCAGTACCACCATTGCTGCCATATCATCACCCCGGAGGCCTCACACAGCAGCGGCGGCTTAATAGCCGCAAACCACAGGTGGCGTCACAAAATAAAAAAAACTTTAATTACTCCCAAGTCACCAGCCATTTTAACTGACACCCACCAGGGCCACGGAGTCGGGCCCCGCCACCACTGACGACCCCCGGACTAGTCCGGCCTGACACCGGGTGTCCCATAGTCCTGGGGAGGGTGAGTCACATGTGAAGCTGGCATAGCGATAATGTTCGCTACGCCAGGAATCACAAGATATCGCTGCTGCAACGGGGGCAGGGACTATCGCGTGCGACATCGCAGCATCAGCTTGCGATGTCGCAATGTGCAAAGTCCACCTAAGGGGTTGCATTGGCCGATAGTATCACAAGACCTGGAGACTTTGCATACGGGAGTAAATCATTCTGGTGAGTAAGAATTTGCCCTGAGAGTCCCGTTTATTCAGGGCTGTGTTTGGTCTATATCCCCAATCTTCACCCTTGTTCCACCTAACCATCTTCCACGAACTACAAGTTTGTCTCCACCCATAACCCATAACACATATATATGTATATTATTGTCACAACATCAGCTGCGCCGATCGGCCCATTTGGGGAGCCCATTGTGTGTCGCATATCAAATTGGAAAGAAGCAACTTGCGCAGTGGTGTTATACCAGACCGTGACCACCCCCTTACTTGGGTAATTGCAACCTTTTGAGCTCCTGTGGAAGAGTGCAGGATAGTAGAGCACACACATGCAAGGGCCTTGTCTATCTGATATATGCACCAATAGAAACAATAGAGGCTTGAACACAATGTGAAATGTGAAACGTCCCGCCCATCAGCGTTAGCTGAACACAATGACATTGCCACCTATAGGACAAAATGGAATCTATTCTCTCACATTCCCCCCTTTTGTGACCAATTATGGATATATCAGGAGGTATATAAGAGTGCGCTACCAGTTCCCTACCTGAATACGCATAATTGCATCACAACACTGATGGATCTCTTCTTGTCTCAGGTCCATAATCTACCACTAGGAGGTCTGTAACAGGATTTCCTTTTACACATTGATGCGATTACCTTCAGTAACACAGTGTATCACTTTTACAGCTTCAAATACCAACAAGTAAGACAATACCAGTTACATACAGGCAGGGCTGTATTTTGCCTTCATGCTGCCCTAGGCACTTTAAGTGGTCGCGCCCCTTAGTGACAACGTAAAACTGAGTTTTCGCACACGACATCTGTTTAAGGCAGATCTACTCTGTAAAACACTTGAAAAAGTATCAATGAGAAATGAAGGGCACTAACCCCCCCCACCACCACCCAATGGGGATCACCACAGGCACATCAAAACATAGCATGAGTATAAAATATTCCCACCACACCGTCCCCACTTATATACTGTGACTGTCACACTGCCCCTAATAAACTACACACTGCCCTCCCTTATAAATTATATCCACCACACCTTCCTCAATTATGAAATATGATCTGCACATTGACCTCACATCATGCTGCCCCCTCCTCACAGTGTCCCATGCATGCTGCCCCCTCCTCACAATGTCCCATGCATGCTGCCCCCTCCTCACAATGTCTTATGCATGCTGCCCCCTCCTCACAATGTCCCATGCACGCTGCCCCCTCCTCACAATATCCCATGCATGCTGCTCCCTCCTCACAATGTCCCATGCATGCTGCCCCCTCCTCACAATGTCTTATGCATGCTGCCCCCTCCTCACAATGTCCCATGCACGCTGCCCCCTCCTCACAATATCCCATGCATGCTGCTCCCTCCTCACAATGTCCCATGCACGCTGCCCCCTCCTCACAATATCCCATGCATGCTGCCCCCTCCTCACAGTGTCCCATGCACGCTGCCCCCTCCTCACAATGTCCCATGCATGCTGCTCCCTCCTCACAATGTCCCATGCACACTGCCCCCTCCTCACAGTGTCCCATGCACGCTGCCCCCTCCTCACAATGTCCCATGCATGCTGCTCCCTCCTCACAATGTCCCATGCATGCTGCTCCCTCCTCACAATGTCCCATGCACGCTGCCCCCTCCTCACAATATCCCATGCATGCTGCTCCCTCCTCACAATGTCCCATGCACACTGCCCCCTCCTCACAATGTCCCATGCATGCTGCCCCCTCCTCACAGTGTCCCATGCATGCTGCCCCCTCCTCACAATATCCCATGCATGCTGCTCCCTCCTCACAATGTCCCATGCACACTGCCCCCTCCTCACAGTGTCCCATGCATGCTGCCCCCTCCTCACAGTGTCCCATGCATGCTGCCCCCTCCTCACAGTGTCCCATGCATGCTGCCCCCTCCTCACAGTGTCCCATGCACGCTGCCCCCTCCTCACAATATCCCATGCATGCTGCCCCCTCCTCACAGTGTCCCATGCACGCTGCCCCCTCCTCACAATGTCCCATGCATGCTGCTCCCTCCTCACAATGTCCCATGCACACTGCCCCCTCCTCACAGTGTCCCATGCACGCTGCCCCCTCCTCACAATGTCCCATGCATGCTGCTCCCTCCTCACAATGTCCCATGCACGCTGCCCCCTCCTCACAATATCCCATGCATGCTGCTCCCTCCTCACAATGTCCCATGCACACTGCCCCCTCCTCACAATGTCCCATGCATGCTGCCCCCTCCTCACAGTGTCCCATGCATGCTGCCCCCTCCTCACAATATCCCATGCATGCTGCTCCCTCCTCACAATGTCCCATGCACACTGCCCCCTCCTCACAGTGTCCCATGCATGCTGCCCCCTCCTCACAGTGTCCCATGCATGCTGCCCCCTCCTCACAGTGTCCCATGCATGCTGCCCCCTCCTCACAGTGTCCCATGCATGCTGCCCCCTCCTCACAGTGTCCCATGCATGCTGCCCCCTCCTCACAGTGTCCCATGCATGATGCCCCCTCCTCAGTGTCCCATGCATGCTGCCCCCTCCTCACAGTGTCCCATGCATGCTGCCCCCTCCTCACAATGTCCCATGCATGCTGCCCCCTCCTCACAGTGTCCCATGCATGCTGCCCCCTCCTCACAATGTCCCATGCATGCTGCCCCCTCCTCACAGTGTCCCATGCATGCTGCCCCCTCCTCACAGTGCCCCATGCATGCTGCCCCCTCCTCACAGTGTCCCATGCATGCTGCCCCCTCCTCACAGTGTCCCATGCATGCTGCCCCCTCCTCACAGTGTTCCATGCATGCTGCCCCCTACTCAGTGTCCCATGCATGCTGCCCCCTCCTCAGTGTCCCATGCATGCTGCCCCCTCCTCACAGTGTCCCATGCATGCTGCCCCCTCCTCACAGTGTCCCATGCATGCTGCCCCCTCCTCACAGTGTCCCATGCATGCTGCCCCCTCCTCACAGTGTCCCATGCATGCTGCCCCCTCCTCACAGTGTCCCATGCATGATGCCCCCTCCTCACAATGTCCCATGCATGCTGCCCCCTCCTCAGTGTCCCATGCATGCTGCCCCCTCCTCACAGTGTCCCATGCATGCTGCCCCCTCCTCACAGTGTCCCATGCATGCTTCCCCCTCCTCACAATGTCCCATGCATGCTGCCCCCTCCTCACAATGTCCCATGCATGCTGCCCCCTCCTCAGTGTCCCATGCATGCTGCCCCCTCCTCACAATGTCCCATGCATGCTGCTCCCTCCTCACAATGTCCCATGCATGCTGCCCCCTCCTCACAGTGTCCCATGCATGCTGCCCCCTACTCAGTGTCCCATGCATGCTGCCCCCTCCTCAGTGTCCCATGCATGCTGCCCCCTCCTCACAGTGTCCCATGCATGCTGCCCCCTCCTCACAGTGTCCCATGCATGCTGCCCCCTCCTCACAGTGTCCCATGCATGCTGCCCCCTCCTCACAGTGTCCCATGCATGCTGCCCCCTCCTCACAGTGTCCCATGCATGCTGCCCCCTCCTCACAGTGTCCCATGCATGCTGCCCCCCTCCTCACAATGTCCCATGCATGCTGCCCCCTCCTCACAGTGTCCCGTGCATGCTGCCCCTCTCCATGAGCTCCTAATGCTGCCTTCCTCTTTTCCATTATGACACCTTCATGCTGCCCCACTCATCATACTAAGACCACCACACTAGCGCTTATGCTAAGACCCACACACACACACACACACACATTACCCCACTCTTGATATTGACTCCCCTACATTGTTCCACTCCATACTGAGCCCACACATGCTGCCCCTTCTCCATAATGAGCTCCCAATGTTGCCCCCCTCTTACTCTGAGTCCTTACACTCCCCCCATCGATATTGTCATTGGTCTATCCCTCAACCCTTGTCCTCTGTCTCTAGCATTGGCCCCTCTCTCCCATTCCCCCAGCAGCAGCCTCTCTCCCCCCGCCTCCAGCAGAAGCCTCTCCCCCAGCATCAGCCTCTCTCCCCCCAGCCTCCCCCAGCATCAGCCTCTCTCCCCCCAGCCTCCCTCAACATCAGCCTCCCTGCTCCCAGCTTACCCCAGCATCAGCCTCTGTCCTCCCAGCCTCCCCCAGCATGAGCCTCTTCCAGCATCAGCCTCTCTCCTCCCAGCCTCCCCCAGCATGAGCCTCCTCCAGCATCAGCCTCTCTCCTCCCAGCCTCCCCCAGCATCAGCCTCTCTCCTCCCAGCTTCCCCCAGCATCAGCCTCCCTCCTCCCAGCCTCCCCCAGCATCAGCCTCCCTTCTCCCAGCCTCCCCCAGCATCAGCCTCCCTTCTCCCAGCCTCCCCCAGCATCAGCCTCCCTCAGCATCAGCCTCCCTCCTCATCAGCCTCCCTCCTCATCAGCCTCCTTCCTCATCAGCCTCCCCCTCCCCCTCCCAGCCTCCCCCAGCATCAGCCTCCCTCCTCCCAGCCTCCCTCAGCATCAGCCTCCCTCCTCCAAGCCTCACCTTCCCCCTCCCAGCCTCCCCCAGCATCAGCCTCTCTCCTCCCAGCCTCCCCCAGCATCAGCCTCCCCCAGCCTCAGCCTCCCTCCTCCCAGCCTCCCCCCGCCTCAGCCTTCGTCCTCCCAGCCTCCGCTTTCCTCCTCCAAGCGTCACCCTCCCCCTCCCAGCCTCCCCCAGCATCAGCCTCCCTCCTCCCAGCCTCCTCCAGCATCAGCCTCCCCCAGCATCAGCCTCCCTCCTCCCTCAGCATCAGCCTCTCTCCTCCCAGCCTCCCCCAGCATCAGCCTCCCTCCTCCCAGCCTCCCCCAGCATCAGCTCCCTCCTCCCTCAGCATCAGCCTCCCTCCTCCAAGCCTCCCTCAGCATCAGCTTCCCTCCTCCAAGCCTCCCCCTCCCCCTCCCAGCCTCCCCCAGCATCAGCCTCCCGCCTCCCCCAGCATCAGCCTCTCTCCTCCCAGCCTCCCCCAGCATCAGCCTCCCTCCTCCCAGCCTCCCCCAGCATCAGCCTCCCTCCTCCCAGCCTCCCCCAGCATCAGCCTCCCTCCTCCCAGCCTCCCCCAGCATCAGCCTCCCTCCTCCCAGCCTCCCTCAGCATCAGCCTCCCTCCTCCAAGCCTCACCTTCCCCCCTCCCAGCCTCCCCCAGCATCAGCCTCTCTTCTCCCAGCCTCCCCCAGCATCAGCCTCCCCCAGCCTCAGCCTCCCTCCTCCCAGCCTTAGCCTCCCTCCTCCCAGCCTCCCCCAGCATCAGCCTCCCTCCTCCCAGCCTCCCCCTCCCCCTCCCAGCCTCCCCCAGCATCAGCCTCCCTCCTCCCAACCTCCCCCAGCATCAGCCTCCCTCCTCCCAACCTCCCCCAGCATCAGCTTCCCTCCTCCTAGCCTACCCCAGCATCAGCCTCCCTCCTCCCAGCCTCCCCCAGCATCAGCCTCCCTCCTCCCTCAGCCTCCCTCCTCCAAGTCTCCCTCAGCATCAGCTTCCCTCCTCCAAGCCTCACCCTACCCCTCCCAGCCTCCCCCAGCATCAGCCTCCTTCAGCATCAGCCTCCCTCCTCCCATCCTCCCCCAGCATCAGCCTCCCTGCTCCCAGCCTCCCCCAGCATCAGCCTCCCTCCTCCCAGCCTCCCCCAGCATCAGCCTCCCTCTGCATCAGCCTCCCTCAGCATCAGCCTCCCTCCTCCAAGCCTCACCCTCCCAGCTTCCCCCAGCATCAGCCTCCCTCCTTCCAGCCTCCCTCAGCATCAGCCTCCCTCCTCCAAGCCTCACCTTCCCCCTCCCAGCCTCCCCCAGCATCAGCCTCTCTCCTCCCAGCCTCCCCCAGCATCAGCCTCCCCCAGCCTCAGCCTCCCTCCTCCCAGCCTCCCCCAGCCTCAGCCTCCCTCCTCCCAGCCTCCCCCAGCATCAGCCTCCCTCCTCCCAACCTCCCTCAGCATCAGCCTCCCTCCTCCCAACCTCCCCCAGCATCAGCCTCCCTCCTCCCAACCTCACCCAGCGTCAGCCTCCCTCCTCCCAGCCTCCCCCAGCATCAGCCTCCCTCCTCCTAGCCTCCCCAGCATCAGCCTCCCTTCTCCCAGCCTCCCCAGCATCAGCCTCCCTCCTCCCTCAGCCTCCCCCCTCCCTCAGCATCAGCCTCCCTCCTCCAAGCCTCCCTCAGCATCAGCTTCCCTCCTCCAAGCCTCACCCTCCCCCTCCCAGCCTCCCCCAGCATCAGCCTCCCGCCTCCCCCAGCATCAGCCTCTCTCCTCCCAGCCTCCCCCAGCATCAGCCTCCCTCCTCCCAGCCTCCCCCAGCATCAGCCTCCCTCCTCCCAGCCTCCCCCAGCATCAGCCTCCCTCCTCCCAGCCTCCCCCAGCATCAGCCTCCCTCCTCCCAGCCTCCCTCAGCATCAGCCTCCCTCCTCCAAGCCTCACCCTCCCAGCTTCCCCCAGCATCAGCCTCCCTCCTCCCAGCCTCCCTCAGCATCAGCCTCCCTCCTCCAAGCCTCACCTTCCCCCCTCCCAGCCTCCCCCAGCATCAGCCTCTCTTCTCCCAGCCTCCCCCAGCATCAGCCTCCCCCAGCCTCAGCCTCCCTCCTCCCAGCCTCAGCCTCCCTCCTCCCAGCCTCCCCCAGCATCAGCCTCCCTCCTCCCAGCCTCCCCCTCCCCCTCCCAGCCTCCCCCAGCATCAGCCTCCCTCCTCCCAACCTCCCCCAGCATCAGCCTCCCTCCTCCCAACCTCCCCCAGCATCAGACTCCCTCCTCCTAGCCTACCCCAGCATCAGCCTCCCTCCTCCCAGCCTCCCCCAGCATCAGCCTCCCTCAGCCTCCCTCCTCCAAGTCTCCCTCAGCATCAGCTTCCCTCCTCCAAGCCTCACCCTCCCCCTCCCAGCCTCCCCCAGCATCAGCCTCCCTCAGCATCAGCCTCCCTCAGCATCAGCCTCCCCCTCCCAGCCTCCCCCAGCATCAGCCTCCCTCCTCCCAGCCTCCCCCAGCATCAGCCTCCCTCCTCCCAGCCTCCCCCAGCATCAGCCTCCCTCAGCATCAGCCTCCCTCAGCATCAGCCTCTCTCCTCCAAGCCTCACCCTCCCAGCTTCCCCCAGCATCAGCCTCCCTCCTTCCAGCCTCCCTCAGCATCAGCCTCCCTCCTCCAAGCCTCACCTTCCCCCTCCCAGCCTCCCCCAGCATCAGCCTCTCTCCTCCCAGCCTCCCCCAGCATCAGCCTCCCCCAGCCTCAGCCTCCCTCCTCCCAGCCTCCCCCAGCCTCAGCCTCCCTCCTCCCAGCCTCCCCCAGCATCAGCCTCCCTCCTCCCAACCTCCCTCAGCATCAGCCTCCCTCCTCCCAACCTCCCCCAGCATCAGCCTCCCTCCTCCCAACCTCACCCAGCATCAGCCTCCCTCCTCCCAGCCTCCCCCAGCATCAGCCTCCCTCCTCCTAGCCTCCCCCAGCATCAGCCTCCCTTCTCCCAGCCTCCCCCAGCATCAGCCTCCCTCCTCCCTCAGCCTCCCTCCTCCAAGTCTCCCTCAGCATCAGCTTCCATCCTCCAAGCCTCACCCTCCCCCTCCCAGCCTCCCCCAGCATCAGCCTCCCCCTCCCAGCCTCCCCCAGAATCAGCCTCTCTCCTCCCAGCCTCCCCCAGCATCTGCCTCTCTCCTCCCAGCCTCAGCCTCTCAGTCTCTCTCTCTCCCCCCCAGCCTCCCCCCAGCCTCAGCCTCTCTCTCCCCCCAGCATCAGCCTCTCTCCTCTCAGCCTCTCTCTCCCCCCAGCCTCCCCCCAACCTCAGCCTCTCTCTCCCCCCAGCCTCCCCCCCAGCTTCAGCCTCACTCTCCCCCCAGCCTCAGCCTCTCTCTCCCCCCAGCCTCTCTCTCCCCTCAGCCTCCCCCCCAGCCTTAGCCTCTCTCTCCCCCCAGCCTCCCCTTCCAGCCTCAGCCTCTCTCCCCCAGCCTCAGCCTCTCTCTCCCCCCAGCCTCAGCGTCTTTCCCCCCAGCCTCCCTCTCCCCCAGCCTCAGCCTCTCTCCCCCCAGCCTCAGCCTCTCTTCCCAGCCTCCCCCCAGCCTCAGCCTCTCTCTCTTCCCAGCCTCCCCCCAGCCTAAGCCTCTCTCTCTTCCCAGCCTCAGCCTCTCTCTCTCTTCCCAGCCTCTCTCTCTTCCCAGCCTCCCCCAGCCTCAGCCTCTCTCCCCCCAGCCTCCCCTTGCATGATTATTGTGGACAAAAAGAGGCATCGCAACGATCATCAACTAACCTGTAAGGTGCCCATACATTCTAGGCTCTGCCTTACCTGCTCCGGTGCCCGCCGCCCTGCTCTGGCTGGCTCCTCTTCTGGCTGGCTCCATCTTCAGACGCATCCTCCTCCGCGGCGCGTGTCGTCTGCAGCATTGGACGCTGCAGCACGGGGCAGTGAGCTGATTGTCGCGCCCGCGCGCCTCTGACCCCGGAAGTGCAGGCGATGGAACTTCCGGGGTTAATCAGCTCACTATGCCTGGCGCCCGCCATGTATATAAATAGACAGAAGTGCGCCTCTCCTCTCTCTCAACCCCCCCCCCCCCCCCCGAACACAGCTGAGTGTAACGGAGGGAGGGACGGGGGGCGGGATGTAAAAAAAAAAAAAAATTATATTTTTTTTTTGCTGCCAGAAAGTGCCGCCCCCCCGCAACGTGCCACCCTAGGCACGGGACCACGGGTGCCTAGTGGCAAATACGGCCCTACATACAGGTGTGTGTTATCCCTGAGAGTCACTTACACCCCTGAACTAATTGCCCAGTTCAGGTCAGATAATGTTTTTCCCCTCATGGGTCCTTATTTGTGTAATGTTCCTGTAACTATCACTCTCTTATTTTGGCTATTTCCCATATATGAACCCCACAGTCTAGAAATTTACCATAAGGTCTTATGTGAAATAGTCCAGCACTATGTGGGTTGTGACCCTCATTCTGCTAGTGATTACAGTGGCTGTTGTGTATCCAGATAGGTTTTGCCTCAAGGTTCATGGAAGTTGCTGTGGTGAGGAGAAGCTGGAGCGGCCCATCTAATTTTGACTCATGGCTCTTTCTTGCTTGTATTTTTAGGATCACCAGTCTCCTAGCTTGAAGCCATGTGCTCCTGACACTGATTTAGGATCTGGAATTGGAGAATACACCTGTTTATCACACGGTTTAGTGAATTATATAAGGCTCATACATCGCTGGTCAGGATATCATACTGTATCTGAAGTATCTGTGGGAAATATAATCATATTCTAAACCAAAAAATATCTTATATGAATATCTAGTTTTTAAGAAAAGAAAAACAAGCATTTGTTACATGATTTGCCAGTTTCTCCCTTTATCTTCTGGATTGTTACATTTTTCTTGCCTTTCCACCTTCCTTCTCCTCTATGGATGGTGAGGAGTGTAGAAAGCTAGTAATTCCCAGATACTATAAGATCTCAATAATGACCTCTGGTATAAAATATGTACTTTTTGTAACTTCAGTAACCTCATTTTTACATACCACCTTCATCATGAGTTTTTCAGCAGTAATGTTTTCTGCACTGGATATGCCTCAGATCATGCCTGAAAAGAAATTCACACAACGTGCACAAACTCATATAAACCTACCCGTGGTAGATGTATATGATCAATCTGCAATCTCTGGAGCACCAGAGCGGAAGAGGGGTGTATTTCTGCGAGGTCTTTGTAGTTTTTCTACCTTGTATTAGGCACATGTTTTACAAGGCTGGGTGAGTCTGGCCACCTGGGTACTGAACCACCCATACCTTGTCTACCACCACACTTATAATGGTCTTTGTCAGCTGTGTTAGTGCATGGGTTATCTGGGCAATCACTGAGTAGAGAGCTCATGGCAGAGAAAGCTTACTGCCCTTCATCCACAGACCTTCCTCAGTCAGATGGCTCTCTGCATCTCACACTCTGTTCCTTGCTGAATCGCTTGTTCCTGTAGGTATTTAATAACACAAGGAATGTCAAATGTCACGGAAGTGACAGGTGCCACCAAGGTACTGGCCTGCATTGGTAAAAGACTTTCACTTCTAGGCCCATTCACTGCTTTTTTGTTGGCTGGATCTGTGCGAGCATCTCCTGTGGCTCCATGAGTCAACTCAGGTATGAGGTTTATCTTCACTATACCAGGCTCATTTGATAACATGAGAGCCTCCATTTGGGGTCATACACACTCTACTGTCTTTATAGGTTTATCATGTCACATTACAAAAGATCTGCTGGCTATATACACATTTGACCATCTTACCCATTTCCGGTCTATGTACTACAGTGATTGTAAATCTTCATCTCTTTCTCCTATTCTGATGGGAAAGGAGGGAGTGGTTCGACTTTTATTACCTCATGTTGGGTAATCTCAGCATATCTAGTGCAGAATCAACCAGCATCTTGGTATTTGGATCCATCTACGGAAAAACTCAACATCTGCATTAGCAATTAGCTCATCTGAGACATGTTATGATATATGTAGGTCTGCTGTATCCTCCGTTAGAGATATAAAATATATAAAGAAAACTTAAAAGAATAGCTTAAAATCGGAGAACAAATAGGTGATTGTGACTTTCCACATCATCTCTTTCCAACCCCTTTTTGAGTCCGTTATTAGTGGTCATGATCGGGGAGACTCGCACAATCGTTTTGTAAAGATCGAGATCGGGATCGAGATAACACGATCTTGCGTCCAATCACCGATCTCAGGCGGAGGGGGCTGTAAAATAAAGAATATAGTTAATAATAAACATTGTCATTATACTTACAGGTCCCACAATGCGTCCTGCAGACTCTGTCTCATGCCATTTCTGCTTCTGAGTCTGATCATTGCTGTGTCCTCCCGGTAACCACCGCTGACTAAAGGACCTTCCATGACATCATAGCCATGTGACCAGTCAGCTGAGAATGTTGTATTACCTCGTTGGTTAAAGACTGGTCACATGGCTCTGACGTCATGCAAGTTCCTGTAGTGTCAGTGGATAGGGATGGGTGAGCATGCTCGCCGGTACTCGGTGCTTGCCTGAGCATCTCAGTACATGTGCCGAATACTGGTGAGATGCTCAAGTACATGCTCGGCTCCCCCTCTCTGCATGTTGGCGCTCTTTACAGAGTCAGCCTACATGAAGGGATTGGCTGCCACACATTGTAATGTCACAGCCGGTGAATAGCGGCGCCGGGAATCAGGTGATCGGAGATCACTGTTGCTATAGTAACCCGCTCGTTAGGTTACTATGGCAACAGTGGCAGCAGTAATGTCACCGCTTACCAACCCGCAGTCTCTGCTTACTCATTGAGTGATTAGACAGCACAAGGAGCAGAAGCATTGTTCCTTCCCCTGTGCTTTCTGATATAGCAGAGCTAGATCGGTGACAGAAGAAAAGGATCGTGGAGGGGTGAGAGGGAGTAATAAAGATAGAGTCCCTAAGTGTGTCTGTGTATTTATTTCTAATAAAGTATTTTTTCTCTGTGTGGTGTCTTTTTTAACCCTTTATTGGAGATTCTTAATGGCCGGGTCAAACTTGGCCTGACATTAAGAATCTTGGGCTTAATACCAGCTGGTAAAACAAAGATGGTATTAATCCCTCATTACCCAGGGCCACTGGAAGAGTTGGATACAGTGCCAGAAGATGATTTTATTTATATTATTTCATAAAATTCATGAAGTAATTAAAAAAGGGCTTCCCTATATTTTTGGTTCACAGCCGGGTACAAATAAGCAGCTGGGGGCAGCCCGTACCTGCATCTGTACCTGGCTAGCATACAAAAATATGGTGAAGCCTACGTCATTATTTTTTTTTTTTTTAGTTGTATGGCAAAAATTAAGAGACCACTGCCAAATTTTCTGAAATTTTTTTTCTTTATAGGTATATTTTTTGAGTACAATGTAAATTATTGTTTTATTCTATTTTACTAAAAAAAAATATACCTATAAAGAGAAAAATCAGAAAAACTGAAAATTTTGCAGTGGTCTCTTATGTTTTGCCAGAGCTGTGTATATGTATATTCTGAGCTATTAAGCCATATTCCTATAGCCGCCATCTTGTCAAGGTACATAAGGCCTAAAGGCCCCGTCACACTAAGCAACATCGCTAGCAACATCGCTGCTAACGAACAACTTTTGTGACGTTGCTAGCGATGTTGCTGTGTGTGACATCCAGCAACAACCTGGCCCCTGCTGTGAGGTCGTTGGTTGTTGCTGAATGTCCTGGGCCATTTTTTAGTTGTTGCTGTCCCGCTGTGAAGCACAGATCGCTGTGTGTGACAGCGAGACAGCAACAACTAAATGTGCAGGCAGCAGGAGCCGGCTTCTGTGGAGGCTGGTAACCAATGTAAACATCGGGTAACCAAGAAGCCCTGTCCTTGGTTACCCGATATTTACCTTTGATACCAGCCTCCGCCGCTTTCACTGCCTGTGCTGCCGGCTCCTGCTGTGTGCACATGTAGCTGCAGGACACATCGGGTTAATTAACCCGATGTGTGCTGTAACTAGGAGAGCAAGGAGCCAGCGCTAAGCAGTGTGCGCTGCTCCCTGCTCTGTGCACATTTAGCTGCAGCACACATCGGGAAATTAACCCCATGTGTGCTGTAACTAGGAGAGCAGGGAGCCAGCGCTCAGTGTGCGCTGCTCCCTGCTCTGTGCACATGTAGCTGCAGCACACATCGGGAAATTAACCCCATGTGTGCTGTAACTAGGAGAGCAAGGAGCCAGCGCTAAGCGGTGTGCGCTGCTCCCTGCTCTGTGCACATTTAGCTGCAGTACACATCGTGTAATTAACCTGATGTGTGCTGTAGCTAGGAGAGCAAGGAGCCAGCGCTAAGCATTGTGCGCTGCTCCCTGCTCTGTGCACATTTAGCTGCAGCACACATCGTGTAATTAACCTGATGTGTGCTGTAACTACGAGAGCAGGGAGCCAGCGCTCAGTGTGCGCTGCTCCCTGCTCTCTGCACGTGTAGCTCCGTGCGGTGGTAACCAAGGTAAATATCGGGTTGGTTACCCGATATTTACCTTAGTTACCAAGCGCAGCATCTTCCATGCGGCGCTGGGGGCTTGTCACTGGTTGCTGGTGAGCTCACCAGCAACTTGTGTAGCCACGCTCCAGCGATCCCTGCCAGGTCAGGTTGCTGGTGGGATCGCTGGAGCGTCGCAGTGTGACATCTCACCAGCAACCTCCTAGCAACTTACCAGCGATCCCTATCGTTGTTGGGATCGCTGGTAAGTTGCTTAGTGTGACTGGACCTTAAGGGGGATTCAATCAGTATGCTAATTAACTTGAGGAAATTGTCTGTTAGCAGTGGTGTGACCCAAGGCAAACTCCTATGATATGGAAATTAGATGAGCTGGTTAGGCCTTGAGAACAATAAAGAGAAGGAAGACCCCCCTCTGTGACTCTGCAGAAGAAGTGACAAACTAATTAGAGGCATCCTGTACACCTAAGACAGAGGGGCACCAGGGATAAATGTTTAATATCTCATGAGCCGTGCTTCCTACATGTCAAGTAGAAATATCGCATCCAGACATCCCGACGATTCTAGCACATATTTTATATAGGTTTGGGACCTCTGTAGGTATCCAAAACTTGATATTGGCCAATGGGGTACCAGCAGACTAATCATGTGTCCTATCATTCTGAAGATAAAATCATAACTGTAAATATGAAAGCATTGTCGTCCGCCTACGACATTCCCAGGCCAAGTTATGGCCAATAATCACTTTGAGATATTGTTTCAGACCCAGGACAGGGATGGGGCAGTACTCCCCTGTGAGGTCACTAGGTAGGAGGGGACATGGATTGTAGCCAGTTTGATAAACACAGTACGGACACTTTTTGCATGTTCTTCTTCGGGTGGTCTCGTGTGGTGCACGTGGGGGAAGATCCAGGAACCATGTGGCCACACAGTGCCCCTCTGTGTCCGCTAGGGAATAAGATAATTGATACATCTGTATGCCTGCTTGTGATCCATAACTTACCTGTAAATGTATTCTGACATATATATATATATATGTATATATATATATATATATATATATATATATATATATATATATATTTTCTGTAAATTCCATATTGTATATATTGTTGTTCCTAGTGTGCCTTAGGCCAATTAAAGTATATAAATTTAATCTTGGGCTGTTATGTTATCTCGATCCTGAATTCCACGTCTGTGTGCTCGGCGTAATAGTTATCGTAATCGATTGGTGGCAGTGAGTTTATGCCAAGAACCATTGTGGGGCAACCAGTGAGATCTGGGGGAGGTTTAGATATATTCCGTCCACAGAGGTCGGGGGAATATATACCTTACTCTCACCGGGAACCCTTCAATCATCGGCATAGTAGAATAGCGGCCTCCTTGCTTATTGTCGGGCAATTCCATAATTGGCCTAACTATAAGAGGGGCGCTAGAGAGTGCGTCACATGCTCGGTCTGTCGGGTGGTGGAAAGGGGGGCTGTAACTTCCACTTCCTACCCCCCGGCTGTCGGTTTGTACTACAAACGGCCGCGTGAAGTCAGCTGCCTGTAGTACTGGTGAGCTGGACAGGGCAGTCTTGAGGGCCCGGAAGGCTGTCTCGCAGTCCACTGTCCAATTGACTGCGGAAGGCAGCTTCTACTTGATGAGGTCCGTCAGGGGCTTCGCCAGGCTACTATAGTGTGGAAGAAACCTCCTATAGTACCCGGCGGTCCCCAAGAAGGACATCACCTGCTTCTTGGTCCTGGTGGTGGGCCAGGACGTGATGGCCTCCACTTTCCCAGGCTCTGGCTTCAGAGCTCCCCCGCCCACCCGGTGACCCAGGTAGAGGACCTCACTCATGGCCAGCTGACACTTCCCCGGCTTGATGATCAAACCTGCCTGGTGGATCCGCCTGAGCACTTGGGCTAGATGCTTTAGGTGATCCTCCCAGATGGGACTGAAGATGGCGATGTCATCCAGGTACGCGGCCGCATACCCTTCAAGTCCCTTGAACAGGGTGTTGACCATCCGCTGTAAAGTGGCATTCTTCATTCCGAAGGGCATCACCGTGGACTCGTACAGTCCAAATGGGCTAATAAAGGCAGAGCGTTTCCTGGCCTCGCGAGTCAGGGGGATCTGCCAATATCCCCGGCTCAGATGCATGCCGGGGCCCCGGCCAACTGATCGAGCAGGTCATCGATGTGTGGCATTGGGTACGCATCGGCGACCGTGACAGCATTGAGCCCCCTGTAGTCCACGCAGAACCGAGTGGTTTGGACCTTCTTTGGGACGAGGACTACAGGCGAGGCCCAAGCACTGTTGGATGCCTGGATCACACCCAGCTTCAGCATCTTGTCAATCTCCTGGCGCATGTGTTGCTGCACCTCCAGAGAGACCCGATATGCTGAGCGCCGGATCGGGGGTGACCCCCAGTGTCCACGTGATGAACGGCCAACTCAGTCCTTCCGGGCTGGTTGGTAAACAACTCCCGGAAGGGGTGTAGGGGGGCCCACAGCTGGGACCGTTGGCCCTCCAAAAGCTGGTGGCCAACCTCCACATCCTCAATGGATCCACCTGCCCTAACCTGGGCGAGCATCTGGTGGCCAACCTCCACATCCTCAATGGATCCACCTGCCGTAACCTGGGCGAGCATATCCAGGAGGGTTTCCACCTCTCCCTTTTCGGGAAGGTTGCACATGGGGAGTGCACATGCCTCCCGCTCATGATGTGCCTTCATCATGTTCACATGGAAGGCCTTCCGCCTTCCACGGGCAGGGTCCAGGGTGACCAGGTACGTTACAGGGTCGAGTTGCTGGTACACGAGGTATGGGCCTTCCCAGGCTGCCTGAAGCTTATCTTGTGGTACGGGGACCAGTACCCACACCTTTTGACCCACTTGGTAGGTCCTCTCACAAGCATTCTGGTCATACCAACGCTTCTGAACGGCCTGAGCTTGAGCCATATTGTCATGCACCAGCTGTGTCAAGGCCTGCATTTTGTCCCAGAAGCGCACAACATACTCGATGACCGACACTCCAGGGGTGGCCAAATCATCTTCCCAAACCTCTTTCACCAGAGCCAGGGGGCCCCGCACACGTCGCCCGTACAGGAGCTCAAAAGGTGAGAATCCCGTTGAGGCCTGTGGAACCTCCCGATAAGCAAATAACAGGTGTGGGAGATACCGCTCCCAGTCACGCCCATGAGAGTCGACCAACATCTTAAGCATCTGCTTTAAGGTACCATTGAACAGCTCGCACAGGCCATTAGTCTGTGGATGGTACTGGCTGGCCACCAGATGTTGCACCTATATTTGCTTACAGAGGGACTCCATCAGCTGTGACATGAATTGGGTCCCCCGGTCAGTGAGCATTCCCTGGGGAAAACCCACTCGGGAGAAAATCTCCAGCAATGCGGTGGCCACCTTGTCGGCCCGAATAGACGACAAGGCTACCGCTTCAGGGTACCGGGTGGCATAATCTACTACCATCAGTAAAAAGCAATTCCTGGAGCTGCTGGGGATGGCCAGTGGGCCGACCAGATCCACAGCCACCCTCCTGAAATGCTCATCAATGATGGTCAAAGTTACCAGTGGGGCTTTGGAGCATGGCCCCGCCTTCCCCACTCTCTGACAGGTGTCACATGAACGGCAGTAGGCAACCACATCGGCCCCCATTTTGGCCAGTAGAAATGCTGGGTTAACCTGGCCTTGGTCTTAGCGATCCCTAGGTGTCCGGCCATTGGAATCTCATGTGCAATCCGCAACAACTCCGTCCGGAATGGATAGGGTACCACCAACTGTCGGTCCTTGGGCCACGCCTCTGGTGAACCCTGCTGGACCATGACTCGGTACAGCCGTCCTTGGTCCCAGACCACTCGCTCCGGGTCCGAGTCCGAGGGAGGCTGTACCGCCTGCTCCTTAAGAGCTTTCAGGCTGTCGTCAGCTTCTAATGCTGCCTGAAACCCCTGACTAGATGTGGCCAGAATCGACGAGACTGCCACATCTTCGTTCAGTACCCCGGGACCTGTGTCCTGGCCTCTGCCTGACTCTGCTGCCACTTGGTCAGAAGGGGTAGAGCTATCGGAACTCCGGGAGGCCCCTTGGGTTCCAACACTCCCACTGCGGGTGACAGCGGCCACAGCCGTTGCTACCGTGGGTCGTGCCTGCTTCTCCTCCATTGCTGACCAAGTCGCCAGTTCAGGCAGACCAACCTGGCTTCCTGACACCCTGGTTGTGGGGGAACCCTGCACCGAGATCTTACCTGGGAGCACTTCCGCTCGTGGGCCAGCCCCAATCTCACCTGCCTGTTCCCCCCCTGCAGCAACAGAACCTCGCTGTGAAATCTCTGGGGACCCCGCATTTGCTGTGGTAGCCCCCAACTCACGCACTGGCTCTCTCCCTGCAGTATCCTTCTCTCTGCTTATCCCTCCAGAGGGAAACAGATCCCAGCTCACTGGCTGATCACTTGTAAAGGCATTGTCACACCTTTCTCCAACCCCCTCCCCATCACAGCTGCAACTGCGTGTGTATCTATGGTGTCAGTGTAAGCAGAAGACCCAGAGCTCACTCCTTCCTCCCTTAAATCATGCACAGATAGCACATCAACATCACCAGGGGGTATGTCAGTTAGGCTGAAAGATCAGCCCTTGGGGATTCGGGGGCCTCAAACTGGGAGGTTATCCGCCCCAAATCTGTCCCAAGTAACACTTTTGCGGGAATCCTATCAGTTATTCCCACTTTTCTCACGCCTCGTCCTGCGCCCCAATCCAAGTAAACTTTGGCGATGGGCAGCGCCGGTTCGATGCCTCCAATGCCGGAGGCAGTGAGGGTTTTTCCGGGTACCAAGTCTTGGGGGGACACCATCTCAGGCCGTATGAGGGTCATCTCAGCGGCGGTGTCTCGCAGTTCCAGAGTCATAGACCGGCCGATGGTGACAGGTTGGAAGTGGTCCAGAGACCTACCACCACCCCCACCCACACACATCACCGTGGACGGCCTTTGGGACGGGGACGGGGCCTTGGGGCGCTGAGGGCACATGGCCTTGAAGTGTCCAGTTTGGTTGCACTGGTGGCACCGTCTTGGCTCTGCCGCTGTCCTGGAGAGGGGAGTCTAGGGCAGACCTGGGCAAGGGGTGGCCTGCGGGCCACATCCGGCCCGCCTTCTGTCTGTGACCGGCCCGCCCATTAGATCAGAGTTGGAGACGTGGTGCTGCTTCTCCTGCCGGGCAGGAACTTTTCAAATGACACATGCACGCCGTACTGACATACAGGGCGTGCGTGTGTCACAGAGAAACGTGCCGGGCAGGGAACAGAGGACAGATTCCTGCGTTCCGCTGCTTCACTGTGCGGAGCTTCAGGATCGGTCCTCTGTTCCCTGCCTGGCAGCTTTCTCTGTGACACACGCGCGCCCTGATGTCGGCATTACAGCGCGTGTGTGTCATTTGAAAATTTCCCTCCCGGCAAGAGAATCGGCACCAGCCGGTGCCTGGACAGAGAGAAGCAGCAGCGCAGCCAGGGCCCATACCAGGGAAGAAGCAGCTCAGCGGGGGACCCTTACGGAGGTGCCTGAGGAGGGAGAGGTGAGTGATCACTAATAACCTGAGGAGGGGACAATTTCGGGGGTAACTGGTGTAATATTTGGGTGTAGTGATGTAGTATATGGGAATGTAATGATGTAGTTTTACAGGTGCAGCATATAGTGATGTAATGTATTACAGGTGCAGTATATAGTGACGTAATGTATTACAGGTGCAGTATATAGTGATGTCGTTTACTACAGGTGCAGTATATAGTGATGTAATATATATATTATATATATATATATATATATATATATATATACACACACACTCAGTCATATGAAAAAGTTTGGGCACCCCTATTAATGTTAACCTCCGTCAGCCCAGGTAGTGAAACGCGTTGAGGCGCGGTGGGTGGGAGCCGCAACCACTACTTAGGTCTGTATCATTACTTTATGGATTATATGCTGATGGTATGATGTAATTTGCAACTTATTACTAACACTATTGTATAGTGTGGTAGACGCCTTGCTCAGCTTCTGTGCTTCAGAGGTTAGTGATTGGTGGGTGTGCGCCTTTCTGCCTCAATTCAGGGTGGGGATACTTAGTACCCACCAAACTAAAGTATTTGGCCAATAGGAGATTTGGGGGAGTAACGGTCTGCACATAGTTCCTAGCCCAGATATTACAATTTAGAACCTGAGGAACTCCATTGGTTATATGATATGATGGATATATGGCTAGAATGGGCCCCCGCATGTCTCTCACTGTGACCTTCAATTACGTGACACAGTGAGGTAATATTTATGTAATAGAATTTACCCGCATATGAGGTAAACTCTGCTGGCGGTATGCGGTAGGGAGATCTGGTGATCAATATACTGACACTTTTTTGGTGTCATTTGTTAAAGCTACTTGGATAATAAACGTACGAAGTCAGGAGTGATCCATAAGTCTCCCCTTATACTCTGTGTGTGGATTCTGAGCGTTCCGTCTATCAATACTATGACTAGCATCTCAGCATAATTATTGTTATACAGGCCAATAATCCCTATTTACTCATTTTTGGTACTTTGATGAGGGATTTTTGCTGGTCCCAACCCACCTTCTCCCCAATGTATGGGAGTCACAGTTGTACTTCTTCCTACCCTGTTGTGCCTTCTTTGTCTGTATGTATAATTTTTATGCTTAAAGTTTCATGAATAAAATATATTTTTTAAGGAATTTTGGCATCATATATTCCTAGTTTAGGATATAAGTGGCTTCATTGCTGAATAAGATGCAATTCTGATCACTGTTAGACAAAATATGTGGAGTGTGTGTTTATACGAGTGTCACAGAGGGGGGTCTTCCTTCCCTTTTAGTGAGAGGTGATTACTAGGGGGCACAGCAATGATCAGACGCACTCGAAAGCAGCGGCCGGGAGACAGAGTCTGCAGGACGCGTCGCGGGATCTGTATGATCATCATGTTTTTTAATAATGTGCTTTTTTTTTTTTACAGCCCCTGGACCCAATCTGTGCCGATCTGTAACACGAGCTTCCCAGGAAAGCTCGGGATCGTGTACACAATCACTATGTGATCGGTACCATCCCCAATCTTTACAGATCGGGATAGCCCATCACTTTCCATTATTCAAAGCATAACTTGATTCAAAACTGTATGGCACTGAAGGTCTACATTTAGGACGTAAGAAAGTCACAATTTGTCTAGATTATAATTGAGAACACCATAAATATGTTATCTGTAACTTTGTGTGATACATTAGGCCAAAGATGGACGCAGAGATGTGGTGAAATCATTTCATGTCATTCTACATTTTTGTGGTCATATTTTGGACACAAGATGTCTTGATTATATTGCATGTCGAGTGTTAAAGGGCCAAGGAGAACTTCTTTGGCCTAGTGGATCACAGAAATTCATGCTGTATGCCGTGAGTGATCTTATTTCTCATTTTGGTTTTGGGATTTCACATTAATATTTTTAATCTTTTAATATAATTAAAAAAAGGTATTTTTTAAATCTCACTTTGGTGCTTTACATATGATTTAAGAATTGTGAGACTGTAGTCTTTTACGTGCAACGTCAAAGTGTGTCTTGTGCTATTTATTTTCAGTATTTGTAAGTAGTGATGGGCAGACTCGCCAATAACTGGGACTGGGAGGGTGGGGGTCTAACAGGGTTAAAAAAAAGAAAGGGTTCCAGCCCAGGATTGAACCTGGATATCTGGCTGCACACCAGGCCCCATATAAGTCTCTAGAGACCAGAATCTGTTGATTAAAAATGGTGGTAGAAGTGATAGGAGTATTGGAGCAAGTGAGCTGTACTTACCGAAACACCGTCGCAGCTGTAACTTCCCCTGCAGTCGTTCATTCACCACTGGAGCCGCTCATTAGCCTTCATTGCATATGCACTGATTTTCCTGCCCACCCGCATCTGTGATTGGTTGCAGTCAGACACACTTATGCGCTGACGTTTCCAATCACAGACACTGTGTGTGTCTATCGTACTGTAAAAATAAATAAAATAAATAATTAAAAAAACCGTAGTGTGGTCCCTCCCAATTTTAATGCCCATCCATGTTAAAGCCCAACAGCTGGTATTCTCAGGCTTGGGAGACCCATAGTTATTTCGTCACCCCAGCATACAACTAGCAGCCTGCTGCTGCCCAGAATTGTCGCATCCATTAGATGCGACAATTCCAGAATTTTACCTGGCTCTTCCCGATTGCCTTGGTGGAATCAGAGTAATAAGGCGTTAGTCACAGCTCACAGCTGCCAATAAGATCTAGATTAGTAATGGGAGGCGTCTATAAGATCCCCCATTACTAATCTGTACCCCTTATTACCCCATGCGACAATCCTGGGCGGTTGCAGGCTGCTATTTTTAGGCTGGGGGGCAATAAGCATGGGTCTCCCCAGCCTGAGAATACAAGCCCCCAGCTGACGGGCTTCATCTTGGCTGGGTATCAAAATTGGGGGGACCGCATGCTATTTTTTTAAAATGATGTATTTAAATTATGTAAAAAAAAAAAAAAAAAAAAGACGCATACGGTTCTTCTTATTTTGATACACAGCTAAGATAAGCGCACGGCTGGGGGATACAGACTGTAGCCGTATGCTTTATCTGTGCTGGGTGTCATAATATGGGGGGACCCGATGACAATTTTATTTATTTATTTTTACTGCATGATAGACACACATGCAGCATCTGTGATTGGAAGCGGTGGAAAAACTGTCACTAAGCGTAAGGGCACATCTGACTGCAACCAATCACAGATGTTGGTGGGTGGGGAAAGCAGAGTATATGTAATGAAGGATAATGAGCAACCCCGGAAGTGAGCAGCCGTGCAAGCAGTTACAGCCATGCCGGAGCCTTGGTAAGTACAGCACGCTTCCTTGATTATTTTATTCTTTATTTTTTCTTTCATTTGTTGTATTTCCCGAGTATCGGATCCGGGTCAATACCCGGAATTCTCTGAGAATTACGGACACTTGGGTACCGTTGAAACCGCACAAATCTGGACTTTTCCAGTCCAGGTCTGCCCATCACTATTTGTAAGCCAAAATCAGCAGTGGACCATTACATTTTTTACTCACTTCTGGTTATGGTTAACAATCACTGAGGTAAAAAAAATTCAGCAAATACTCAACGTATGCACGTGGCCGTATATGTATGAGTTCTTTGCACAAAAAACACAGAATTTGTGACCGAAAAACTGATACCTGAATGAGGCATTAGAGGCTGAGACACTAAAAAGCTCCATATAACGACTCTCATAATCTATGTTTTTCTACACCCAGGACAAAAATTCAGGTTGGTGCCCCCTCCTATACATAGCTTATGCATACCTCCCAACTTTTCAAGAAAAGAAAGAGGGCCAAAGTAATTCGCCGCGGCAAATTTTGACCACGCCCCTAGCCACACCCCTAGCCACACCCATTTGGCGGTAAGGGTCATTCAGCAGATGTCCCGGACTGTTCATTCATATTTATAGCAGTCAGAATTTTTTTATATTTCTGTGTCACTATATGACATGTTGCTTATTTGTGCCTATCAATCCATGTTCACACGCTGCATAAATTCTGTTTCTTTTTGTTTCTGTCTGCACCAAACTACACAATAACAATCTTCTCTGTTTTTTCCATTTTTGCTGCATTTTTTCTGCCTTTTCTCCATTATTTAATGTGTTTTTTGGTTCAGATGTGAATCTGCGTTTTTAAGTGTTTTTATTGTACAGAGAAGCTTTTTCCTGCATTTTTTTTAAGCTCCACATAGAAACCTCCAGAGAAACCCCCCCCCCCCAAACCGCAGAATTCAGCGGCGTCTTTTCATGGAATCACATCCACTTTACTTGGACAATTAAACACAGCAGAATAAATGTGCAAAGAAACGGCAGAAAAAAATGCAGTATTTACACTACATGTGAATATGGACTAATTGTGAGACGTCCTGAAATCTCTGCTCCTGGTGCGTGGAAAGACGCCGCTGAACTGTGCGGACTTGGTGTTTCTTTCTTTATAAGCTTCAGGATTCACATCAGCAACAAACATGTATCAAATAAGAGGGACAATGTATAAAAAATACCGCAAACACGCAATAATCAGAGAACATTGTTATTGCACTCATGGCGCGGACACCTGCAGAAAAAATGCAGCATTTACGCTATATGTGAACACGGCCTCATTTTTATTACATTTTTTATGGGTTTTAATAAAGAAAAATAATAAATTGCGCCATTTTTTTCCCGCCATTTACCGATCCCCATAAATCTGATCGCTGCGTTGTTCGGGTCGTTTCGATTACAGGGACACCAAATATGTCCATGTTATTTGCTGATTTGTGATGTTTATTATTTTATAAAAAAAGTGTAATAAAATTACATTATTCTATTTTTTTTTATTATTTTTAGTAACTTTATTAGAAGAAAAAAAATCCTCATTTCCTCTCCCTCTAGAATACAGGATATAGAGATGCTGCTCTGTACAATGGAGCTGTGTCCTGTGTAATCTGTAAGAGACTGCATTGTAGGTTCATTTATGTGAAATCCTCCCTCTGACATCATCAATCCTAGTGGCTCAACAGCTAGCGCAGCTAGGAAAACTAGGAGGCTGCTGGATACAAGTTTTGAACGTTGCTGGTTTGAATCCAAGGTGGTGAAGATAAAGAAAAAAAAAATTGTATTTGTATTTTTTTCCTCATTTCTTTATAGTAGTTTTATGGGAACAAATAAATCCGACTCTTTCACCTACATTGAGATACAGTATTTATCTATCTATATCTATCCCTCTATCTATCTCTATCCCTCTATCTATCTATTTATCTATGTTTCTATCTATCTATGATTCTCTCTATCTATGATTCTATCTATCTAACTATGATTCTATCTATCTATGATTCTATCTCTCTATCTATGATTCTATATCTCTATCTATTATCTGTCGTGTATCTATATATCCCTCTATCATCCATCCCTCTATCATCCATTCATCCATCCCACTATCATCAATCCATCCCTACCTCTATCCCTCCCTCTATCTCTCCATTCATCCCTCCATTCATCCCTCTATCCCTCCCTCTATCCCTCCATTCATCCCTCCATCCCTCCCTCTATCCCTCCATTCATCCCTCCATTCATCCCTCTATCATCCATCCATCCCTTCCTCTATCCCTCCATTCATCCCTCCATTCATCCCTCCCTCTATCCCTCCATTCATTTCTCCATTCATCCCTCCATTCATCCATCTATCCCTCCCTCTATCCCTCCCTCTATCCCTCCATTCATCCCTCCATTCATCCCTCTATCATCCATTCATCCCTCCATTCATCCCTCTATCATCCATCCATCCCTGCCTCTATCCCTCCATTCATCCCTCTATCCATCCATCCATCCCTCTATCCTTCCATTCATCCCTCTATCATCCATCCATCCCTCTATCCCTCCCTCTATCCCTCCATTCATCCCTCCATTCATCCCTCTATCATCCATTCATCCCTCCATTCATCCCTCTATCATCCATCCATCCCTGCCTCTATCCCTCCATTCATCCCTCTATTCATCCCTCCCTCTATCCTTCCATTCATCCCTCTATCATCCATCCATCCCTCCCTCTATCATCCATCCATCCCTCCCTCTATCCCTCCATTCATCCCTCTATCATCCATGCATCCATCTCTCCCTCTATCCCTCCATTCATCCCTCCATTCATCCCTCTATCATCCATCCCTCCCTCTATCCCTCCATTCATCCCTCCATTCATCCATCCCTCCATTCATCCCTCTATCCCTCCATTCATCCCTCCATTCATCCCTCTATCATCCATCCATCCCTCCCTCTATCCCTCCATTCATCCCTCCATTCATCTCTCTATTATCCATCCATCCATCCCTGCCTTCATCCCTCCATTCATCCCTCTATTATCCATCCATCCCTGCCTCTATCCCTCCATTCATCCCTCTATCCCTCCATTCATCCCTCCCTCTATCCCTCCATTCATCCCTCCATTCATCCCTCTATCATCCATCCCTCCCTCTATCCATCCCTCCATTCATCCCTCTATCCCTCCATTCATCCCTCTATCCATCCATCCATCCCTCTATCCCTCCATTCATCCCTCTATCATCCATCCATCTCTCTATCCTTCCCTCTATCCCTCCATTCATCCCTCCCTCTATCCCTCTATCCCTCCATTCATCCCTATATCATCCATCTATCCCTCCCTCTATCCCTCCTTTCATCCCTCTATCCCTCCATTCATCCCTCCCTCTATCCCTCCATTCATCCCTCTATCATCCATCCCTCCCTCTATCCCTCCATTCATCCCTCTATCATCCATCCATCCCTCCATTCATCCCTCCATTCATCCCTCTATTCCTCCATTCATCCCTCTATCATCCATCCATCCCTCCCTCTATCCCTCCATTCATCCCTCTATTATCCATCCATCCATCCCTGCCTTCATCCCTCCATTCATCCCTCTATTATCCATCCATCCATCCCTCCCTCTATCCCTCCATTCATCCCTCTATCCCTCCATTCATCCCTCCATTCATCCCTCTATCCCTCCATTCATCCCTCCATTCATCCCTCTATCCCTCCATTCATCCCTCTATCCCTCCATTCATCCCTCCCTCTATCCCTCCATTCATCCCTCTATCATCCATCCATCCCTCCCTCTATCATCCATCCATCCCTCCCTCTATCCCTCCATTCATCCCTCTATCATCCATGCATCCATCCCTCCCTCTATCCCTCCATTCATCCCTCCATTCATCCCTCTATCATCCATCCCTCCCTCTATCCCTCCATTCATCCCTCCATTCATCCCTCCATTCATCCCTCCATTCATCCATTCATCCCTCCATTCATCCCTCTATCCCTCCATTCATCCCTCCATTCATCCCTCTATCATCCATCCATCCCTCCCTCTATCCCTCCATTCATCCCTCCATTCATATCTCTATTATCCATCCATCCATCCCTGCCTTCATCCCTCCATTCATCCCTCTATTATCCATCCATCCCTGCCTCTATCCCTCCATTCATCCCTCTATCCCTCCATTCATCCCTCCCTCTATCCCTCCATTCATCCCTCCATTCATCCCTCTATCATCCATCCCTCCCTCTATCCATCCCTCCATTCATCCCTCTATCCCTCCATTCATCCCTCTATCCCTCCATTCATCCCTCCATTCATCCCTCTATCCCTCCATTCATCCCTCCCTCTATCCCTCCATTCATCCCTATATCATCCATCTATCCCTCCCTCTATCCCTCCTTTCATCCCTCTATCCCTCCATCCATCCCTCCCTCTATCCCTCCATTCATCCCTCTATCATCCATCCCTCCCTCTATCCCTCCATTCATCCCTCCATTCATCCCTCCATTCATCCCTCTATCCCTCCATTCATCCCTCCATTCATCCCTCTATCATCCATTCATCCCTCCATTCATCCCTCTATCATCCATCCATCCCTGCCTCTATCCCTCCATTCATCCCTCTATCCATCCATCCATCCCTCTATCCCTCCATTCATCCCTCTATCATCCATCCATCTCTCTATCCTTCCCTCTATCCCTCCATTCATCCCTCCATTCATCCCTCTATCATCCATTCATCCCTCCATTCATCCCTCTATCATCCATCCATCCCTGCCTCTATCCCTCCATTCATCCCTCTATTCATCCCTCCCTCTATCCCTCCATTCATCCCTCTATCATCCATCCATCCCTCCCTCTATCATCCATCCATCTCTCCCTCTATCCCTCCATTCATCCCTCTATCATCCATGCATCCATCCCTCCCTCTATCCCTCCATTCATCCCTCCATTCATCCCTCTATCATCCATCCCTCCCTCTATCCCTCCATTCATCCCTCCATTCATCCCTCCATTCATCCCTCCATTCATCCATCCATCCCTCCATTCATCCCTCCATTCATCCCTCTATCCCTCCATTCATCCCTCCATTCATCCCTCTATCATCCATCCATCCCTCCCTCTATCCCTCCATTCATCCCTCCATTCATTTCTCTATTATCCATCCATCCATCCCTGCCTTCATCCCTCCATTCATCCCTCTATTATCCATCCATCCCTGCCTCTATCCCTCCATTCATCCCTCTATCCCTCCATTCATCCCTCCCTCTATCCCTCCATTCATCCCTCCATTCATCCCTCTATCATCCACCCCTCCCTCTATCCATCCCTCCATTCATCCCTCTATCCCTCCATTCATCCCTCTATCCCTCCATTCATCCCTCCATTCATCCCTCTATCCCTCCATTCATCCCTCCCTCTATCCCTCCATTCATCCCTATATCATCCATCTATCCCTCCCTCTATCCCTCCTTTCATCCCTCTATCCCTCCATTCATCCCTCCCTCTATCCCTCCATTCATCCCTCTATCATCCATCCCTCCCTCTATCCCTCCATTCATCCCTCTATCATCCATCCCTCCCTCTATCCCTCCATCCATCCCTCCATTCATCCCTCCATTCATCCCTCTATCCCTCCATTCATCCCTCCATTCATCCCTCTATCATCCATCCATCCCTCCCTCTATCCCTCCATTCATCCCTCTATTATCCATCCATCCATCCCTGCCTTCATCCCTCCATTCATCCCTCTATTATCCATCCATCCATCCCTGCCTCTATCCCTCCATTCATCCCTCTATCCTTCCATTCATCCCTCCATTCATCCCTCCATTCATCCCTCTATCATCCATCCCTCCATTCATCCCTCTATCCCTCCATTCATCCCTCCATTCATCCCTCTATCCCTCCATTCATCCCTCTATCCCTCCATTCATCCCTCTATCCCTCCATTCATCCCTCTATCCCTCCATTCATCCCTCTATCCCTCCATTCATCTCTCCCTCTATCCCTCCATTCATCCCTCTATCATCCATGCATCCATCCCTCCCTCTATCCCTCCATTCAGCCCTCCATTCATCCCTCTAACATCCATCCCTCCATCCCTCCATTCATCCCTCCATTCATCCCTCTATCCCTCCATTCATCCCTCCCTCTATCCCTCCATTCATCCCTCCATTCATCCCTCCATCATCCATCTATCCCTCCCTCTATCCCTCCATTCATCCCTCCTTCTATCCCTCCATTCATCCCTCCATTCATCCCTCTATCATCCATCCCTCCCTCTATCCCTCCATTCATCCCTCTATCATCCATCCATCCCTGGCTCTATCCCTCCATTCATCCCTCTATCCCTCCATTCATCCCTCTATCATCCATCCATCCCTCCCTCTATCCCTCCATTCATCCCTCTATCATCCATGCATCCATCCCTCCCTCTATCCCTCCATTCATCCCTCTATCATCCATCCATCCCTCCTTCTATCCCTCCATTCATCCCTCCATTCTTCCCTCTATCATCCATCCCTCCCTCTATCCCTCCATTCATCCCTCCATTCATCCCTCTATCATCCATCCATCCCTGCCTCTATCCCTCCATTCATCCCTCTATCCCTCCATTCATCCCTCCCTCTATCCCTCCATTCATCCCTCCATTCATCCCTCTATCATCCATCCCTCCCTCTATCCATCCCTCCATTCATCCCTCTATCCCTCCATTCATCCCTCTATCCCTCCATTCATCCCTCCATTCATCCCTCTATCCCTCCATTCATCCCTCCCTCTATCCCTCCATTCATCCCTATATCATCCATCTATCCCTCCCTCTATCCCTCCTTTCATCCCTCTATCCCTCCATTCATCCCTCCCTCTATCCCTCCATTCATCCCTCTATCATCCATCCCTCCCTCTATCCCTCCATTCATCCCTCTATCATCCATCCCTCCCTCTATCCCTCCATCCATCCCTCCATTCATCCCTCCATTCATCCCTCTATCCCTCCATTCATCCCTCCATTCATCCCTCTATCATCCATCCATCCCTCCCTCTATCCCTCCATTCATCCCTCTATTATCCATCCATCCATCCCTGCCTTCATCCCTCCATTCATCCCTCTATTATCCATCCATCCATCCCTGCCTCTATCCCTCCATTCATCCCTCTATCCTTCCATTCATCCCTCCATTCATCCCTCCATTCATCCCTCTATCATCCATCCCTCCATTCATCCCTCTATCCCTCCATTCATCCCTCCATTCATCCCTCTATCCCTCCATTCATCCCTCTATCCCTCCATTCATCCCTCTATCCCTCCATTCATCCCTCTATCCCTCCATTCATCCCTCTATCCCTCCATTCATCTCTCCCTCTATCCCTCCATTCATCCCTCTATCATCCATGCATCCATCCCTCCCTCTATCCCTCCATTCAGCCCTCCATTCATCCCTCTAACATCCATCCCTCCCTCTATCCCTCCATTCATCCCTCCATTCATCCCTCTATCCCTCCATTCATCCCTCCCTCTATCCCTCCATTCATCCCTCCATTCATCCCTCCATCATCCATCTATCCCTCCCTCTATCCCTCCATTCATCCCTCCTTCTATCCCTCCATTCATCCCTCCATTCATCCCTCTATCATCCATCCCTCCCTCTATCCCTCCATTCATCCCTCTATCATCCATCCATCCCTGGCTCTATCCCTCCATTCATCCCTCTATCCCTCCATTCATCCCTCTATCATCCATCCATCCCTCCCTCTATCCCTCCATTCATCCCTCTATCATCCATGCATCCATCCCTCCCTCTATCCCTCCATTCATCCCTCTATCATCCATCCATCCCTCCTTCTATCCCTCCATTCATCCCTCCATTCTTCCCTCTATCATCCATCCCTCCCTCTATCCCTCCATTCATCCCTCCATTCATCCCTCTATCATCCATCCATCCCTGGCTCTATCCCTCCATTCATCCCTCTATCCCTCCATTCATCCCTCCCTCTATCCCTCCATTCATCCCTCTATCATCCATCCATCCCTCCCTCTATCCCTCCATTCATCCCTCTATCATCCATGCATGCATCCCTCCCTCTATCCCTCCATTCATCCCTCCATTCATCCCTCCATCATCTATCCATCCCTCCCTCTATCCCTCCATTCATCCCTCCATTCTTCCCTCTATCATCCATCCCTCCCTCCCTCTATCCCTCCATTCATCCCTCCATTCTTCCCTCTATCATCCATCCCTCCCTCTATCCCTCCATTCATCCCTCTATCATCCATCCATCCCTCCCTCTGTCTCTCCATTCATCTCTCCATTCATCCCTCCATTCATCCCTCCATTCATCCCTCTATCCCTCCATTCATCCCTCCCTCTATCCCTCCATTCATCCCTCCCTCTATCCCTCCATTCATCCCTCTATCATCCATCCATCCATCCCTCCTTTCATCCCTCTATCCCTCCATTCATCCCTCCTTCTATCCCTCCATTCATACCTCCATCCATCCATCCCTCCATCCATCTTTGCAGCTGAATAACCTGCTTCTGGTGTCTCACCTGCAGTATAGAGGTCAAGATAACAAAATCTTCCTATGGGTTTCAATAGAGGCAGTAGCTCAGTGGTAAAGCTGCTGCCTTTGAAACAATGAACTCACAGTTCCACGAGTTCGAGTCCCGGCCGCCCCAGAGCCGATGATAATTTAATTTAATTTATTCACTCCACTGATGGGAGGAGCCGGGACATCAGCTGTGAGCCGCGGGAGTGCGGGACAGCCCTCTAAAATCGTGGCAGTCCCGCAGAATCCGGGACGGTTGGGAGGCATGGATGCAGTTTGAGTAGTCATGTTGTGACCATCTGATATACATAATTAGAGTCATGTGCTGACTAGCTTCTCTTCCTGATTTTCTCAATGTTAAGTGAAAAACTATAGCTCCTGCTTCATTGAGCTTAGAAAACTAATTGGTACTCTACTGTAAGTAAACTGCAGTTGATATGTGACCGCAAGAGTATGTACACATGACATAAAAATGCTAAGTGAGTTAAAGATGCTGAAGGAAAATGCGAGTGGTGTTTTTCCTGAAGTGTCTTCCTTGGTGTTTTTCCCATCAGTTTTGCTCTGATGATGGTATCTTTTTTTTAATGTAATTTATACTATAAATAGCAAGCTTCCAATTAAAGGCAGTCCAAAAAAGAAACCCGTGAGCATTACACCCACAACTACCGCCCTGTGCCACCCTAGATGAGCGGCTTTATAATTAACGGGAACCTGTCATGTTGAAAAATGCTATTGACCTGCAGATATGGGGTTAATCTGCAGGATAATAGCAATCTGAACCTGCCTAGGGCATGCACATTAAACCCCGCTGCCAGGAGGAAGTTAACTTTATTCCGCCCGGCAGCTTTCGAGTTTCAGCCACAAGGACAGATTTATTTGTAATGGTTTTGGGGTGCCATGTCAAATTGGCAGAGCCCCTGAGGTGCCACAATAGCACAAAACCCCCACAAGTTACCACATTTTACAAATTGCACTCTCAATGAATTCATCTAGGAGTGCAGTGAGCATATTGACAGTACATGTGTATCACAAAATTTTATACGATTGGGCAGCAAAGAAAAAATAATTACATTTTTACCACTAAAATTTTGTTTTAACCCCATATTTCAAAGTTTCACAAGGGAATAGGTAAAATAGGCCCCATAATGTGCTACATAATTTATCCAAAATGTGGCAATACCCCACAACTGACAGTACAGTACAGTTTGGCCACATGCCAGGACTCTGGAGGAAAGGAGTGCCCATTTGATTTTTGGAGCAAGATTTTCCTAGAATAGTTTGTGGATTCCATTTGCAGAGCTCCTAAGTGCCAGAAAAGTAGAAACCCCCTCAAGTGACCAAATTTTGGAAATAACACCTCTCTGGGAGTTCATCTATGAGTGTAGGGACAATTTATCTATGGATAACACCCATGGAGTCAAACGCAGTGAATGTTGCAGAATTAAAAATTGCAGACAAGTCCTTGTCTTGCCCAGTACATTGTAGTGGTCGTGCATGGTGCCCAGCTCGTGATTCTTGAAACCTGCACCTCATAAAGTAAGTGGGTGCTCCTTACTACAACAATGGAAAACATGTGGACATTAACTATGATTAACTATGGTTTAGACATATTGTGGTGCTCAGAAAAGAGAGGGCCATTTGTATTTCGGATCACAGGTTTTGCTGCTTTTCTGATTGGAGAGTGAGGAGCCATAGTGCTTTTGTGCTACCAGTAACATGGAAGTCCACTATATTTCCATTAACAGATGACAGCCCTAAGTGGGGACTTGTATTTTTGTGGGTTGAGTTGAATGCTATCTGGTCGCAATTTAGGGTAGAGAAAATTTTGGATCAGTTGACATATATCCTGTGCTATATACTCAGCACTTACATCAGGGTTTACATGTACATCTTGGGAATACATGATTCAGGTGAAACCTCGGATGGATCAGATGACAAATGAGGCAAAGAAACCCAAAAAATGAGCCAGAGTTGGTATACATGCAACTTAACCCCTTCAGCCCCCGGGCACTTTCCGTTTTTGCGTTTTTGTTTTTTGCTCCCCTTCTTCCGAGAGGCGTAACTTTTTTATTTTTCCATCAATCTTGCCATATGAGGGCTTGTTTTTTGCGGGACGAGTTGTACTTTTAAATGAAACCATAAGTTTTACCATATAGTGTACTGGAAAACGGCAAAAAAATTCCAAGTGCGGAAAAATTGCAAAAAAAGTGGGATTGTACAATAGTTTTTGGGATATTTTATTCACCGTGTTCACTATATGGTAAAACTGATGTGTGGGTATGATGCCTCAGTTCAGTGCGAGTTTATAGACACCAAACATGTATAGGTTTACTTGTATCTAAGGGGTTAAAAAAAATTCACAAGCTTGTCCGAAAAACGTGGCGCACGTTTTGCGCCATTTTCCAAAACCCGTAGCGTTCTGATTTTTCAGGATCTGAGGCTCAGTGATGGCTTATTTTTTGCGTCTTGACGTGACGTTCTTAACGGTACCATTTTTGCGCAGATGCTACGTTTTGATCGCCTGTTATTGCATTTTGCGCAAAATTTGCGGTGACCAAAAAACGTAATTTTGGCGTTTGGAATTTTTTTTGCCGCTACGCCGTTTACCGATCAGATTCATTGATTTTATATTTTGATAGATCGATACCAAATATGTGTGTATTTTTTATTTTTTTAACCCTTTAATTTTCAATGGGGTGAAAGGGGGGTGATTTGAACTTTTAGGTTTTTTTATTTTTTTTTAATTTTTTAAAACTTTTTTTTTACTTTTTTTTTTTTATTTTACTAGTCCCCCTAGGGGGCTATTGCGATCAGCAATCCGATCGCTTTGCACAATCTGCAGATCTCAGCTACAGAGCTGAGAACTGCAGATTTGCTGCTTCACTTTCAATGCCGGCTGTATTCCGGCATTGAGAGGAAGTGACTCATGTTAGCCACAGGCGTCATCACATGACCCTGTGCTACCATGGCAACCGCCGAAAGTCACGTGATCATGTCACGTGACTTCCGGCAGGGGCGGGGTAAGTCACTGTCATGGCGGCGCCCATATACATATCGCTGCCAAGACTTTGGCAGCGAAATGTAAGGGGTTAATGGCCGCGGGTGGAAGCGATTCCACCCGCGGCTAGCAGGCACACATATCAGCTGTTGATAACAGCTGATATGTGCGCGTCTTGCCGCCGCCTGCCGGCGGCAGGGGGCGGGGCTTACCGGAACACGATCCATGACGTATCTAGTACGTCATGGGTCGTTAAGGGGTTAAAAGTGCATGTTCACACTGGCCATAAGATAAAGAAAACCCAAGATGAAAATAATATGAACAAATACCCTGCTGTAACTAAATAAAAGCATAATGATGGGAAGATGGATGGAGCCAAATACAGGACCATTCTTGAAGAAAACCTGTTGGAGTCTGCAAAAGACCTGAGACTGGGACGGAGATTTGTCTTCCAACAAGACAATGATCCCAAACATAAAGCAAAATCTACAATGAAATAATGGTTCACAAATAAATGTATCCAGGTGTTAGAATGGCCAAGTCACAGTCTAGACCTGAGTCCAATCGAGAATCTGTGGAAAGAGCTGAAAACTGCTGTTCAAACGCTCTCCATCCAACCTCACTCAGCTCGAGCTGTTTGCAAAGGAAGAATGGGCAAGAATTTCAGTCTCTCGATGTGCAAAACTGATAGAGACAAACCCCAAGCGACTTACAGCTGTAATCTCAGCAAAAGGTGGTGCTACAAAGTGTTAACTTAAAGGGGACGAATAATATTGCACGCCCCAATTTTCAGTTATTTATTTGTTATAAAAGTTTAAAATAAGCAATAAATATCGTTCAACTTCACAATTGTGTCCCCCTTGTTGATTCTTCACCATAAAATTAAAATTTTTATCTTTATGTTTGACTCCTGAAATGTGGGAAAAGGCTGAAAAATTCAAGGGGGCTGAATACTTTCGCAAGGCACTGTATATACACAGTAATATATATATATATATATATATATATATATATATATATATATATATATATATATATATGTCAGTGCTGCACTTGAGGCAGTAAGTATTGAATCAGGGGGGCTATATTAGAATATTCAGAAAACCGTGTATTATTTCCTTTACACTTCACAAATACTGGTTAAGTTGAGTTGGTATAGCACATAAAATACATTTGCATTTGTGGGTGAAACGTGAAAAAGAGTGGAAAAGTTCA